>NW_020954596.1:21608907-21669247 GCF_900497805.2 Vombatus ursinus | reverse complement strand
ACACACACACACACACACACACACACACACACACACACACACACACAAGACATGATCAGGCAGCTGTGAAGACCTGCACTCCAACTCCTTTATTATAAAAGTCTCCAATACTCACTTCTAGTTCTTACCTTTTGTCCTTCCATTCACCTTTTCCAGTCTCTGTGCTTGAATGGGATGTCTCCTACTTAATACTTTTGGGACTGAGAAAAATGCTCAAGTCCTCCAAACTTTACGTTTCCCAGCAGAGCCCCTGGTCCTGGGCCAGAGCATGCAAATTTCCTTGAGCCTGAGACAAACTTCAAGAAAGTACACAAAACCCTGGTGGAGAAGATACATAGCTAGTGACTGCTGAGGCAACTCTGCCACCCATGCCAAAGTATCATGCCCTGTTACCTGTTGTTCTCTGATATACTACTACTACTAAATAATAATAATAATAACAATTTGAACAAATGTAGCTTTAAAGACTCTCCAAAAACTCAGTGCATCCTGTGCATAAATTAGAAATTATATTAGATTCTCTGATGAGGTGGCAACCGACGTAGTTGTATTCAATAATCTGCTGAGTATGATCATGTGAGGCCTAAAATTAGGAGGCCAACAAAATAAGTCCGCCATTATCATAGAGAATGTTCTGTGCAGAGTCCTAAAAGATGGGAGACTTCTCGTCGACGACAAGGATGTCCAAATGCTCCTCTTCTCAAATAGCATTATACTTACTGCATTGAGTCCCCCAGTATTACAAAAGCTCAGCCCAGCCATGTCTAATGGGTGAAGAATGCATATTGTGAAGATTATGAAATATAATTAGACAAGCTGTTCATTGTATGTGTGTGTGTGGTTTATATTTATATATAGGGTGTCCCAAAAGTCTCAGTGGAGTTTTAAGTTATGAAAGCTGATTCTCAGAGGGGTTAAGTGACTTGCCTTGGTCACACATAGACCAAAAATGTTTTATGCAGAAATTTAGCACAGATCCTTCATGACTTCAAATTTAGTGACCTATGCTATAGTGCTTCATATTAAACTCCCTAGAGGAGCTGGGATCAAACTGAATAGAAGGAAGAGAATGGGTGAGTCACATTTGGAAAATCATACAATGCTTTCAGTGATCCCAAGTTTCTTGCTGTTGCAAAAGCCCATCTTTTTAAACATTACTCATCTCCCTACAATGATGCCTAACAGTGAGGCACACCATAATGCTGCTTAATAAGTGAAATCAAATTAGCAATAGCACTTGACCTCTGATGGAATTTGTCCGTATTGTACCTGATCTAGGCCTTTCCTTAGAAGCATTGCCTTAGAATATGAAACACAAAATACCAGTATTCCCTTTCTTTTCTTCTTCTATGCATTGAATACGCCAGGAATAGTATCTCTGAGATTACTAAAAATACTTTCAATAGAATCATCTCAGAAAAAGAGATGCTTCTAGGTCTGGGATTATGAGTACCCTCTGGATAACTGAGTCCTACAATTTTCGGACAACATCTTAATCTCATTTATGAAGAGTTTTAAATTCTTACTTTCTTACACATGCAGATGGACTCACATGCCTGTATAAATGGGCACACTTTCACACCCTCTACAGCAGCTCTTTCCCAGAGGGTCTTTATCTTTCCCACCTCCCTGTTTGGTGGAAATGTTATGGAGCTATAGAATATCTGGAAGACATTTGGAAGAAGTAAGAGGAGCAGGAGCTAGACCCTAATTGAAGGTCCACAAATTGAACAAGTAGCTTCTTTAATAACAACCTACATTTCTCTAAGGCTTGACATTTTGCAGAATGCTATTCCTCCTAACAATCCACTGAAGTGATAACTATAAGAACTACACCTATAATTCAAAAGATCAGATATTTCATTAGTGTAGATCCTGTACAAATAGTAGCCTGTTCCTTAATTTAGATATTCTTGAATTACTGTAGGAAAAAAGAAAAAAACAACAAATTTTGGTTCTGATGATGAACTTCTTTTAACTTAAGTATTCTGGTCCTCAGATGGGCTTATATCCAAAACTTTTCCAGCTTATAGGGCAAAGGCACATAGAATTTAGAGCTGGAAACATTAGAAAGAATCCAATCCAATCCCCTCATTTTACAGATGAAATTTATCAGGTACTTTAAATCATTTGCTCCTAGTCATACTGGTAATAAGAGGGAAGGCTGGGCTTTGGACCTAGGTCTTTTTACTCCCAAATTAATGCTTTATGTATTCCAACATGCTGGCTTTTTGAGAACTATCCCTCTTCTGAGCAAACAGGATATAGTATGTAATATACAGCTTGTGTGAGTAATGATGTGATAAAGATCATCCTATACCATTTGAGAACCCAGTCTCACTACTATACTAGGTTGAGGCTTTAGTGGTTGATGGCAAATATTGTTTTACAGATAAAGACACTAAGAATCAGAGAAGGCAGATGGTTTGTTTAGCCAAGTGGTAAGTGGCAAAGCTGAGGCTAAAACTCAGATCTTCTTACTACAAAGCCAGTACCATTTCTACTCAATCCCACTGCCTCATAGTTGGCAAGATGTATAGACTTTAGTGATTCTTGTTGTTGAGTTATTTTCAGTCATGTCTATCTCTTCATGACCCCATTTGGGGTTTTCTTGGTAAAGATACCAGAGTGGTTTGCCATTTCCTTATCAACTGAACAAACAGGGTTAAGTGACTTTCCCAGGGTCACATAGCCTAGTCTGAGGCTAGATTTGAAGTCAGGATGATGAGTCTTCCTAATGCCAGGCCTGGCACTCTATCCATTGTGCCACCTAGCTGCCCTTGCTGACATTAGTGATGGAGCTTACTAACTCTTCTACCATGCCAATAAGTGCATAGGAACCCATTTCTAACATTGAATTTTCTTGGAGACTCTGGTACCAGTGAGACATCGTTTAACGGGGTCATTTTTTTGTGCTTCAGTAACAAAGTTCCCTTGAGTGGTACCCAAGAAGGGCTTACCTCATAGTGAATCCTCTTCTATGGTGAATAATGTTTCAAACAAGTTTTAGTGTAGTTTAATCATACCAGTTAAGCAACTGTTATTATACTTTAGTGCTAACCCAGAACTTGGACTATATTAATCCGGTCCTTAATCCTAAAAGAGTCTTTAAATATTTTGCATTTCTTTGCAGTGAGAGGGTTTTCATATGAAAGAGAGGTAAGATTTTAGGGCTTTAGTTAGGTCAATATGCTGAAAATTCTTTATTTAACCATTAAACATCCCTTAGCCTGAGATCATCTCCCCATTCTCTGAACTCTTATCTCACTTTGTTGCTGTTATGGCATTGATTACGTGATAACTTGTCCTCTGGTCAGTCGAGTATCTATCTAGTCTTCTTCATTGTATTTTCACATGCTTGAGGGCAGAGACTGCATCATATAATTCTTTGAGTCTCCAGTACTTGACTTATTTGGTGTTCAATCAAGGCTTGTCAAATGGATAAAGGAGTGAATTAGACTTGACTGGTACAGTTGTCCAGATCAGGCAGGCAAAGGAAGAGGGTTTAGTCAAACTCTAAGCTGGGTTAAGGATCAGTGGAAAGAGGTTGTTGGGAAGGTGATAAAATATGCAGGAGTTTGTATAGGATTCAAACTAGAATAAATGAAGATGTGACTTGTAATAATATTTCTTTATTTCCAAACCTCCTACATTTCTTTTTTTTTGGTTATTTCTTCTCTTTTTTTTCTCCTAAATCCTACCTCTTTCTTTATTCTGCTTTTTTTCTCTACCCCATCTTAAGACAAATTGTGCTTTGAAATTTCATGAAGCCTCCACTGATACAGTTGTGTGGTCTAATACTTTAGTAAAATGACTTTCATTTTGATTCTCCACTACATTTTTGCAGCTTTTAATTCTTGCTCCTGGTTCTTAGCTTGTCTTCTTTGATAGTATTTGCTTCCCTTTTCACTTCTTTGTCTCTCTATATTCTTCTCCCTCCTTTTTTTTGAAGTGTAGAATCATGTATATTAGAAAATCACACAATTTTTGAGTTAGAAGTGACCTAAGTGACTGTTTAGTCCATACCTTTTTAGTTTCGTTCCTGAAAAAGAATGCTGAGAAGACTACTACCTGAGGCAGTCTATTTCACTTTCAGATAAGTTTTTTTCTTGACTTTAGGCCTGTATTTATCTATTTGTAACTTCTGTCATCGCTCCTAGTTCTGCTTCCTGGTGCCAAACAGAATGAGTTTAACCAGTCTTCCACGTGGCGATCCTTCAAATGCTTCAAGAGAATGACCATGTTGCCCTTTAGTCTTTTCTTCTTTAAGCTAAACATCCATCGTCCTTTAGCTGATCATCATATAGCATGAACTCAATGTCCTTCACCATCCTGGTTGACTTCTTCTAAATGTTTTCTGGTTTTTCATTGCCATCATTCAGCTGTGGTGCCCAAACTGAATACAATATTCCAAATATCTATAGTTCTGTAGAGCAAGACTATACCCTCCTCATTCCCAGAAACTATGCCTTCTTAATGTTGCCCATGATTGCATTAACTTTTTTGGCTGCCACATCCCACTGCTGACTCATTTTGAGTTGGCAATCCACTACAACCTTCAGCTTTTTTTCCATGCACTTAATTAACCATGCCTTCCCCATACTGATTGTCAGAGTCAGAAAGGACTTCAGCACTCTGTTAGTGTATCACTTTAATTTTATAGAGTAGAAAATTGAGGCATAGAGATATTATGTGACTTGTCTACACTCAGATGGCTAGTAATTAAAGCCAGATATCCAAACTCTTTGTTCAGGGCTCTTTCTACTACCTTATGCTGCAAGTAAAGAACGGGGTACTTGGTGTGTGCACGTAACGGACACTAGACTTTGAGCCAGGAGATCATGGATCTAATCTCAGTTTTATCTCTAATTGTGTGACCTGGAATCAATCACTTCTCTTCTCTTTACTAAGTCCCTTTCCTTTTCAAGTTTTCTTATATGTAAAATGGAAATGTTGAAACAGATGATTCATAAGTGTCCTTCTGGCTCTGCTTATCTCACAGTGATTCTGTGAGGCTCAGATGAGATAATTCTTGCTTACCCTCTATTGGGATTATGTCATATGCACAGAGAAGGAGATGTGAGGTCATTTGAGGAAAGAGATATCAGTTACAGCAAGTGATATCTTCCCTAGAAGGTGGTGCCCGATCAGAGCCTTGTGAGGAGATAGAAGCTTCTTGAAAACAGGGATTGTATTGTTTTTGTGTCTCCAGAATCTATAACACTGCCTTGCACGTAGTAGGTACTTACAAATTCTTGTTGAACTAAATGAATTAAAAGCTAAAATATGACTGAGAGATGAGGAGGAAGCACATTCCAGACGTGGCTCTCTCTCTCTCTCTCTCTCTCTCTGTCTCTCTCTCCCTCTCTCTCTCTCTCTCTCATATTTTTGATGATTTAATTAGAGAAAAGAAAGACTCCATACCAATGAAGATAGGCAACTCATTTGTAGCATATTATGAGAGAATTACCTGGGACACCAAGACTTTAAGTGCTTTCTTTGCCCATAGTTCTATATCCAGTATGTTCCAAGGCAGAACTTAAACCCAGGCCTTCCTCACTCCAATGCTATATTGTCTTTCATTTTACAGAATGAAGAAACTGAGACCCAGAGATGGTAAGTGTCATATCCCAGTTCAAACCAGTAATTAGTGGGAGAGTTGGTATCAGAATCCAGATCCTTTGACTCCAAATCTGTTATTTTCCACTGTGGTTAGAGAAGATGATCTCTGACATCCTTTACCATTCCAAAGGTTCATGATTCTATAATGAGATGATCTCTAAGGTACTTTCAGGTCTAACCTTCTATGATTATATGACCATACTCCAAAATGTTCAATGAGAGCATACACAAATAAATCTGGATTTAGAATGCCAGAGCTGGACCCCAGGATATTTTTTTATTAATTTATTTATTTTTAGTTTTCAACATTCACTTCCACAAGATTTTGAGTTCCAAATTTTCTCCCCAACTTGTCCCTCCCCCACCCCAAGACAGCGTGCATTCTCAGGATATTTTTTTTATTATGAATACCTTCAAACCCCTCACTTCACAGTATGATGAATTCAATTCAGCACATGTTTATGAACTGCCTACTATGTGCAAGGCCCTGGTAATACAACCATAATATAATAGTTTCTGCCTACAAGGAACTTACATTAAAACTGGGGGATATAATTATGTCTTCAAGTAAGAAAATATACCAAGTAGTTCAAGGGAAACAGAGTGATAATAACTGGGGCCAGGAGCTGATCAGGGCAGCCTTCACATAGGAGGGGGTAATGAGATTCACTTTGAAGGAAGCTATGGACATAGAGATCCTACCAGGCAGAGGTGAGGTTGAAGTCCTAAGTTGTTCATTTTTTCCATCAAGATGGTGTTTCAAGAAATATTAAGTATGAAAAGGTTAAAAACTAAGAAAACAGTAGCAAAAGGGGGGAAAAAGTTCTCCCATCAGGCCAATTGATTCGAGGGGTAGGGTCACTGAATGTAGCATTATTTCTGCTGGTCATGTTTCTTTCCTACCCCAGCTCCAAAGTAAGCTAACTGTGTAGCAGGAATGAAATACACAACCCCCTTGTGACTGGAAGCTGCGAAGCGTTCTCCACTTGTGGTTGCCTTCAAATAAGCCTGCACGGAATCTGTGTTTGAAAACAGTGGAAGTCTTTATTAATCAAGCACTTTACTTGCCATTCCAGCATAAAGTTTCATTTATGTAAAAACGCCCTTAAAAATGGTTTTGGAGCAATGTCCTTTACCCAGACTTCAACAGAAGAAATATTTTTGGACTTGTAAATAGAATAATTGAAGCAAATATTTGCACATTGGGAAACTTCTGTAATATCTTCAATTTAGTCACAAGGGAAGAAAAAATGTATGGATTGCAGTGTGCATTTTGTTGCTTGTGTTTCCTCCCCTGTCTGTCTAATAATTTGGTCAGGCCCTTAAGTGATAGTTGCTTGTCTTTATATGATACTTTTATAAGATGACAAAATGTGTTCATATGGCATCAGATCTTGTCCTTCCAATTACCCTATGGGGCTCTTAGGGCAGGGGATACTATCCTCATTACATGGATGAGGAAACTGGGGCAAAGAGAGGGGAAAGGGTGTATTTGTCCATGGTCAGACAGATGGTAGTTGACAAAGTTGGGAATGGACCCCAGACCTTGTGATCTAGTTTGATTGGCTCAGAAAGAATACAGAAAGGAGCAATATGAGATAAAGCTGGGGGTGTAGCATGGTGCCAGACTGCTCATGAGGACAAAGCACAAGAGTTAGAATTTTACTTTTCAGGAAACAGGGAGCCTTTGAAGATTTTGGAAGAGAGGAATGATGTGATGAAGTCTTTGGATAATAAAGATTATTCTGTCAGCAATATGGTTTAGAGGGGAGATGGAGTAGAGGTGGGAGGATATGTAAAGAGGCTATGGCAATAGCCTAGGGGATGACAATGAGAACTTGTAGTAGAACAGTGGCTATGGGAAGCCAGAGGAGGTAACAAATCAGAGAGAAATTGTGGAGGTACAGTCAACAGGATCTGGCAACTAATTGGGTTCCAGAGGTGAGGGAAAGAGAAGACTCAGAGTTAAGCCCAATTCAATTCAGTTCAACAAACATTTATTAAATGTATTAAAAGGTATCCTACTAGTTACTAAGGATACAAAGATTAAAACCAAGCAGTCCCTACCCTCAAGGAGTTTACATTCTAGAGGGATGCTAAGGATTCTAAGGGGAAGAGGTAAAGTGGTTAAGAAAATGGGAACCTGGGTGAAGGGCAGTGATAGAAGTCAGAAACAATATGAGCATGAAGCAACAGATTAAGGGGAAAGAAAATGAGTTTTGTTTTGGTAGGAATTTGTGGAACATCCAGGTTCAGCTGTCCTGTAGGCAATTAGAGATGTATTTCTGGAAATTAGAAGAGAGATTGGGACTGGAGAAGTAAATATGGGAGTCATCTGAGTAGAGAAGGTAGCTATAGGATTGAAGGAGGTTGCCAAGAAAAGAGAGCAAATCTAATCCTTGGGAAAGATACCCACAAAGGGTCAAGAAGAAGAGGAGGAAACAGAAGGAGAAGCTAAGGGTTTAGTGCTAAAGCCAGGATATGTAATGTCTCTGAATCAGAGGGGGTAAGGATGAACTCTGTACTCTAGTCAGCTGTATAGTTTGGAGAATGACCTGGAAGTATGGAAATGATAGTGTGAGTGGCAAAGTGAAGTACCTGTAGACTGCATTGATCTCAATGGAGAAAAAGTCATTCAGATATAGTGGTAGAGCAAGAGTTGAAGCAAATGTTTGAGGAAATAAGATATTTTTTCACCCTTGAGTCATAGCAGTGAGAATAGAAGTGGGAAAGTTTGCAGTGGATTTGGTAACCTTAGAGAAGAATGAGATTTTTGTTAAAGCAAGGATGCAAAACGAATATTGGTTGAGAAGTTTGAGGCTGTAGGAGATGCTGTGGATGATAGAGGAGGGGCTCTGTGGAATGGTTTTGGCAATGGGTGAACTGGTTTGGAATGAGACTGGGGAAAAGTCAGCTAGTCAACCAGTATTTATTAAGTATTTTGTTTATGCCAGACACTATACTAAATGCTATGGATACAGAGATAAGCAAAAATAACAACAGCTCTTGCTTTCAAGGAGATAATATTCTAAGGAGGGAAGACAACATATAAAGGGGTACTGAAAATGGTGGAGAGAAGGTAACCTTGTGGTGGGTGGGGAAGATAGAGTTGGGAGAGGAATGAAAGAGGGCTGGCCTGTGGTCTTTCCTCAAAATGGAAGTTCCAGTAGAAATTCACCAGTGGAAGAAGGGGCCTGCACAGTGGAGAGAAATTTCAGGATGAAAATGCAGTTGAGACATGGTGGTGAAGAGCTTACAGATGCACATCCTGGAAAGGAATGTAAGATGGCTGGCCTCAAAATGGAGAGTTTTGGAGGGACTCCTCAATGAGTAAAGGGGGTAATTAAGAGGGGTGAGGGGGCAGCTAAGTGGCTCAGTGGATAGAGCACCGAACCTGGAGTCAGGAGGACCTGAGTTCAAATCTGGTCTCAGATATATAACACTCACTAACTCTGGGCAAGTCACTTAACCCCAATTGCCTCACCAAAAAAAAAAAATTAAAAGAGGTAAGATGATGTAGAGTCTGCAGGCTTGCTGTTTCTACTTATTGCACAGAAAATAGATGACAAGTATTGGGGAAGCCAGTCCAACCAGAGGCAGATTGTTGCTTTATGCTTTTCTAGCAAAACTTAACTGATGGGGGCATTGTAGACTTAATCCACTTCAAACTAGGCCACTGGTATTTGGTTTGTGCCTCCAAGAATTTTCTATTTCAGGTGAGCTTTAGCTCTTGATTGAGAGACCTGATTTTTTGGGACACTTAGGGTTAAGTTTTCTGGGCTATAACCTAGGGAGAAATAAAAAAATGGCCAATAGGATATTGGTCCTCTGCAAACTTCAAAATGTCTTAGAAAAAGACACATCTCTCCACAGTAACAAATACTCCAAGAGGATATTGACTGGTATATATAGGTATATGTTTGTAGTTGCTTTGTTCCTAATTTATAAGCTGGCATAAAATAATGCATTGATGTACAATGACAAAAAATACTTTATATTTTTTATAGTACTTTAACACCACCACCTAGCAAATATTGCTTTAACATTTGCTAATCATTTTCATGAATCATCTCACTTAAGCCTTGTACCATCCTTTTAAATGACCCTCTAAGTCAGCGTTGTAAATGCTATTATCCTCTTCTTGCAGATAGCAAAACTGAGGCTTAGGCAGGTGAACTGGCATTGTTGGAGGTTTCAGTTACTAAGTGGAGGAACTGAATTTCCAAACTAGTCTTGGTATTCTTTCCACTACACTTTATGGCCTCACAGGAGCCCATCAGTGTAGCAACGTAGAGACAGGGGATCTGGGTTTGAATCTCAGTCTTGCTACTTACTTACTATGTGACCTTGATCACATAGGAAACATTCTATGGGCTAGTCATTTAGTCCTCTAGGCCTCAGTTTCCTCATTTAGAAAATGTGGAAGTTGGATTAAGTTCTACTGTCTCTTCTAGCTCCAAATCTATAATTATCTTTGAATCTTTTGTTTCCACAGCTAATAACTAGCATAGTGCCTGGAACATTGGAACAAGGTAGGTTATTAACCAGAAATGGCTAATGAGCAATGATCCCATAAAAAAGAATTGGACAGTATAAAAAAGTTAATAAAACAGGCTTTAGGCTTACTTAATAATTCAATGAATTAGCCCAATAGCTGGCTTAACACTTCTTCCATGTGGGCGCTCCCCTAATACCTCTCTCCTCCATGCAGATCATAACATCTTCTATACCTCACTAGATGGTCTACATTGGTTGCTGGGACTGAAAATAACAATTGTGTGGTGGTCCAGCTCTGGTGACGAGCATCTCTGAATGGACCAAGGCTGGTCCTCAGCAGCCACAGTCATTCAGCAACTGAAACTTCAAGCCCCTCTAGATTGTACTTCATTGGCTAAGGCTGAAATTCCAGCTAAAACCCCACCTTCTAAAAGCCTTTCCTGATTCCCTTTAATGCTAGTGCCTTTCCTCTGCAGATTACCTTGAATTTATGTCCATCTGCATCTTGTTTGCACATAGTTATTTGCCAATTATCTTCCCCTTAGACTGTGAGTTCCTTGTGAGTGGGGACTGTCTTTTTGCCATTCTTTGAGTCCCCAGCACAATGTCTGGCACATAGTGGGTGCTTAATAAATGCTTCTCCACTAACTCACCAATCCAAGGATTCAGGCTCACCTCTGTGTCATGGTGAAAGGCATTAGAGTCAGATTTTAGTGGAGACCAGGACTAGAGAAAAATTTGGCTTCTCTATTGAATGAAAATCCCAGTTTGGTGAGGTGAGGGTTAAACAAGACAGTCCTCTTCTCTCCTCCCTCCCAGGCCCCCAAATCTGGGGCTAGGAAAAGGAGCAATGGAAATTGTCCTGTCAAGGCCATCACCGTCACTATGTTGCAGAAAGGTACTCTCCCCTCCCCTCCTTTTGCCACCCTCCCCTTTTACATCATCTCCAGCCTAAACATGTTTCTGGAAGGTTGTTGAAAACAACATGGAATGTGGTGCTGTTGATTCACGAGGAGTATCCTGCTGTTTCTTGAACAGGTACAGGGGTAGCGGCGTGATGAGTTTGTTATTTTTCCCCCCCAAAACACTTCACACTAGGTTCACTGAGAAATTAGGTGCAGACTTAGACTCAGGAACTTAGGGCTAGCCCCAGGACTAATAAAATGATAATAGTAAGGGATGCAATGGAAAGGGCATCCTAGAAGTGACTCCAGTAACCAGGGAGGGGAAGATAGTCTTGGCAGGACAGCTGCTTGCAAAGTGATCTACGAACTTTATACGACTCATACCACCTGCGGTGCTGTTGGAGCCATTGTGATATAATGGAAAGAACACACGACCTGGGTTCAAATCCCACCTCCAACGCTTACTGCCTGTGTGAACTTATGGAAGTCACTTAATTAACCTAGGGTACACATTCTTCATCTGTCAAATGAGAGAATTGGACTAGATGGCATCTTAGGCCCCCTTTGGCTCTAGATTTATGATTGTGTGGTATATTCGCAGAGAAGCAATATGGCAGAGTTGATAGAAGCTAAGATTGGGAGTCAGAGGAGCTGAATTCAAATTAGATTCATAACTAGGTTGGCAAGATAGTAGAGTCAGGAGAGAGCTAACCCTAGAGTCAGGAGATGCTGGATTTGAGTTTCACCTCTGCTATATATAGGCTGGGTCAGTTAATTCTCAATACTTTAGGAAACTCTTTAAGACTCTAAGTCCTTGAGAAGGTGCATTAGGGAAGGAAGTTCCTTACAAAAAGCTCACTACATTGATGAAAGGTGGCACGTTGGAGTTTGATATAAGGCAAAATGCCATAAAAATTCAACTTGCCCCTAAATGGCCTGACTATCTTTGGGGTTTAGTGAATCCTCTATCAATGGAAACACTCAAACTGATGTTAAATCAAGAAATTGTCAGGAGATTCACATTTTGATAAGTGTTGGACTACATGAATTCTGAGGTCCCTTTGGAATAGGAACAGTATTTTCTAGGTCCTGCCATGTAGTCTGGGTCTAACTTTTGCTAAAGTTAGATAGGTTAGGCTAGATACTTTTTTAAAGAGGCTTTAAAACTTTCTTTGAGACCTGATTTTTTCAGGGGACTGACTCAGGTTGTTGACCTAGATTCATCATTGCTCTAAAGGAGATCTTGGACCAATAACATGACCAACATTGGGAAGCTAAGCATAGCTGAATCAACATGGTGTCTTCACTGAGTATCCTCACTGAATATCTTTCCTCTGCTGTGGCTAAGCAGAGCTCCTTTTGTTAACTGTCTGATGACCTACAAGTGCCTTATTCATTTTAATCCAATTTCAGGCTTAAGCTACTGGAGGCAATGGCCTGAATCATGACTAGCCCACAATACTCTCTCCAATTCTCGTATTTTATGATTCTGTGTATGGTCAGTTAGGTGGTGCAGTGGATAGAGTACAGGACTTGCATTTATGAATACCTGAATGAAAATCCTGCCTTAGATACTGACTAGCTGTGGGATCCTGGGCAAATCATTTAATTTCTCTATGCTTTTATTTCTTCATCTGTAAAATTCAGATAACAATTAGGACCTGCTTCACAGGAATGTTTGCAAATCTTAAACACTATATAAATGCTAGCTATTATTATTATTATTGTTATTATTGCCATTTTTATCATCATCATTATGTAATTCTCCACTCAATACTTGCCTACAGTCAGTCATATACTTAGTGACAGGTCTGAGAAGGACTAACTGGGTCCACTAAGTAGCCTGACTCCTAGGTCACTGAATTTTTCACTACATTCTTTCTACTTTAGTGAAAACCATTTTAAAGTTAATCTGGAAGGAGGAGGGCAAACTACATCAGGTGACAGTTGACATTTTTTCAGTTAGAATTTTTATTGTTTAGATTCAAGGTTTGACTGAATACGGAGGTCTCAGGTGTGGACAGTTTAACCCACTGGGAAATGGGTGGCATTTCTGCTCCATTTATTTGGAGGCCAGACTTTTGTGAATGAAAAGGAGCTATCGTTGGGGGAGACTTTTCTTGGAAGTATAGAGTTGGTTTCTTCAAGAACTCCCTTTAACATGCAGCCCTGGGGAAGATTGACATTCAGAAACTTAAGTATAGTAGTTAAAGAATGTAAGAATCTTTAGCAGCCTCACAAAACAACCAGGGATCATAGGAATGTGCTAACCCCTGTCTGCCAGTCCCTCAGCAGCCAAAGAAATCTAACAGCTAAGAACTCCTCAGGGGAGGTGTGAAGGTGAATAGGGACCTATTATAAACTACCCACCTTCAAGAGAACAAGAATTACAGGTAATTCCCTCTTCTCCAAAGGTACTAGCTGTAATAGCAGCCTACTCTGTGGAGGCTAAAAGACCTCCGTTGTTCTGTGGCCTTGGCCATTTCTACTTAATTTATGTTTTTAATTTTCTGGAAAGTACCCAGAATGGCATATTGCCCAGTGGAGCATATGATATGCTTTTGTAAATAAATAAACAAGTAATATAATACAAAATAAAAATGTACAAGGGATGCCTCTGGAAATGAACAGAGACAGAACCGAAAGGTCTTGGGTTAGGAATGTCCAGAGGGAACCTTCTAAGCCATTTTAAATGACCAGGGACAGGACAGGATGGGTTGTGGAGAGGAAGAAATGGTGACTGGAATATTTAAAATGACAGGATATAGCATTAGGTATGGTTGAACCAGACCTAAATGCTGGAACCTTCAGCCCTCCTTAAAAGGCAATGTTATAAATGTGTGAAATTCAGATTTCATGGTGAGAAAGTGAGCAAAAGAAAATCTCCTTCCAAAGTACTTTACCTGAATTTGAACTGATAGCTGCTGTTGCCTGGCAGAGAAGAGATGATGAAACGATGTCAAAGAAGGGCTTTGACTCTAAAATCTCCCACAAAGAACCCATTTACTTCTGATGTGGCATCCACTCTACAGATGGAAGCATGAGTATGGAATCATTGATCAAGTGGGGTCCAGAAGGCGAAATGCTCAAGTATTAAGTGGAAATCCTAATTCTTGGAATGGAAAGGCAAGACACTTAAATTTGCCTTATTGCAATAAATTGAATTATGCCCATAAAAACACACACTGTAGCCCTTGAAGACTTTCATATGCTGAATCCAAAATGCCCAATCCAGTTGATAGTGACTCATTTCAGAGACAAAAAAGCACATTAATCATTTTGTTCCTGCCCACAATAATGTGCTATCTTCTAAAAAGATACTTTCAAACTTATTCTAATATTCATTCATTCCAACCCAGTTAAGCAAGAATTTGTGCAGTGACTACTCTGTATTCTGTACTGTGCTAGGTGTTAAAGAAGCTTGCCCTCTTGGAGCTTCCAATCTACTAGCAAAGTATCAAATACAACCTGTAAGCAGAGAACCCTATACATGATAATTTGAGGAGGAAAGAAAGAACCCTAACAAAAAAAGCAGAAAATATTTCCCATGGGAGGTGGAACATCAGCCATTATTTGAAGGAAGCTAAGAATGCTAGGAGGTGGTGTTAAGGAAGAGGTACATCCCAGGCATGAAGGATGTCCTGTGAAAACATATACAGGAAGGAGATTGAGTACCAAATGCAGGGGGTATAGAGTACATTTGTTTGACTGGAACACAGAGTGAATAAGTCTGAGAAGGGTGGCTGGAGTCAGGTGGCGAAGTCCCATTAAGGGAATTTCCTCGGAATGCCTCTGACTCAGAAGAGAGACCACAACACCAGGAACTGAATGAGATATCAACCTGAGCTTAAAAAGGATTATAAAAAAAAGAGAGCTTTTAGATATGTGAGTGAATTGTGGGCTTCTATAAAGAGGAGAAACCTCAAAGGTAAAAAGAAAAATGAATTCTACATAGTACAACACCTTCATGTGAAAGTTTTTATGTACTAAATAGAGGAGTTTATAGTTTATCCTAGATGGGAGCCACTGAAGTTTCTTTAGCAAGCAGTGAATAGCAAAACTGGTGCTTAAGTATGAAGTGGGGATAATATTAATACCCACTCTCTGGTGCTGTGAGGCTCAAATAAGATAATATTTGTAAAGTGCTTAGCCCAGTACCTGGCACACAGCAGGCACTTAATAAATGCTCGTTCCCTTCCCTCTCCTTCCTTTTGTGCTTTTGAAAGATGATTTTAGTAGTTGTATGCAGGATAGGTTAGAGAGGGGAAGGGACTGGAGATCGGGATTACAATTAGGAAGTCATTATAACAGTCCAGAAAAAAATAAGGATGAGGCCTCAAATAAATTTAATGGCTATATTAGTGGAGTGAAGGATAAAGATATTGTGGAGATGGAACTGATGAGACTTGGCAACTAACTGGAGGGGAAGGTGGTGATGAATTACTTCTAGGTGGGGTAGGTGAGGAAATATAATGATAAATAAAATATAGTCCCTTGGACCTAAGAGGCTACAATTTAATTGGTGATAAAATGAATACAGGTGAATATAATTCAAAGTAGCTTATGATTCATTCGTAGCAAAGTGTTATGAGATCAATTAACAAAGAGATTATTTCTAGGTAGAGAATCAGTAGACTCCATGGGTAAGATGGCACAGGAACCATCGATGAAGGATGGGGTAAGAGCAACAGATGTAGACAATACAGTGATATATTAATACAACCATTTGAAAAATGTGTGTGTGTGTGTGTGTGTGTGTGTGTGTGTGTGTGTGGGAAATCCAATAACGTTTTTTGTGTCAACATTCCTGCCAACAACCAGTTTGATAAATTTCTCCCTCCTACCCCCCAAATAAATTAGTCTATATTAACTCCTTGTTCCAGTGGCCTGTTGACACAACCCTGTCCAATATAATATCTCTCTAAGTCTGAGGTCTGTCACACCCCATGATACTAAGCCCCTGCAAAACGCCAAGATACATTAAGGCAATTGCCTCTGAGCTCCTTTGACTCATAGACAGAACAGAGACCACAACACCAGGACCTGAATGAGGTGTCAGGAAAGCATCTTTAGATGTATGAGTGAAATGTAGGCCTCTTTATAGGGCAGACACCCCAGAGGTCAAAAAATGAATTCTACTTAGTATGACACCTCACAGTGAAATTCTATCCAACTCGACATCAGGTGAACAATTAGAGAAAGTGGCCGAAATTGTTTCCATATTTAATTTTTTTTCTAAAAATACCTCAGTTTTGTGCCTGAGGGAGGAATGGAAAACTGAAAGCAAGTGAAAAAAAAAAGGACTATGCCATGGAAATATTATTTCCCATGGTAGTTTATTTCAGAAAGCAAGGTAGAAGGGGTGCAGTGGCTGACTGTAGAGTTAGGAAGACTCTGGATTCAAGTGCTGTCCCTGATCCATATTGGTTATGGGATCGAACTCTCAACTCCATCATGCAGTGGGGATGAAAAGAAAAGATCTATTCTTAGCCTGGAGTCACTCTGCCTGGATGTTGTTGGCTGAGTGCAGTGACTATAACTAAGGGAGTTGTAACATTATCTTTGTCAAGAAGAGGTCCTAACCTCTATAACCAAGTACAGAAGAGCTGAGATGGCAGGTAAGTAAACCTAAAGAGACAAGCCTAGAAGCTCATAACAGGAAACAACGTTCAGAAGAGACTGTCTACTCTCTAGCTACTATGAGAACAGCAAAACATCTACCACCATAGCAATATTAGGTGGATAGAGGGCTGGATCTGGAGTCAGGGGATCCTGAGTTCAAATTTGGCATGAGGTGCTTATTGACTATGTAATCCTGGGCAAGACACTTAATCTCTGTCAGGCTCAGTTTCCTCATGAATAAAATGGGGACAATAATAGCACTTACCTCTTAGGATTGTTGTGAGAATTAGATGAATAATATTTGTAAAGCACTTTGCGAACCATGAAGCACTATATAAATGCTATCTAGTATGTTGATGATGATGATTCATTGAGATTACATGCTACCAAGAAACTAGTGGAGCCAGCAAACTCAGTGGGAAACAGGCCCGAAAGAGGGTAGTACAATGGTATCACCAAAAATACTGGCAGTCCTATAGCATTGAAGATGTGAATAGCCACTCCCTGTGTATAGACTGCCTACACATGCCCTGGGTGGTAGGACATTGGGATGTTCTAGAGTAGCATTTCTTACTGTGGAATTTCATTAACTTACTTTGTTTTCAACTATATCCTTTGGCTAACTAGAGAAAAGGTAAACTTCTCTTTTTTAGTGGATGTGGACTCACAGAGTTATTTGAACTTAGGGTGAATATTCAGAAGGCCCCTCATGTAAGTGGTTGTGCTTCGAGTGTTCTATCAATAATATGCTTTGGGTAGGTTAATATGCTTTTTATATCTGACGTCGTGGCCATACTTAGATTACTATTGGGCAGTAATAAAAAAAAATGAGAGAAATTCAGGGTTTTAGTATGCATTCAAACGTGGCATAAACTATTTGAAAGAAATCCTGAGTTTTCATTTTTATTCTGCCATTAACTCATTTTGTGGTACTGGGTAACTACAAATGAGCCTTTTCTTGTGTCTCAGTTGAGACATCTGTGAAATGATGGGGTTTAACTAGATGTACTTATTCTGTCTTTATGGTGTAGAGAAGCAATGAGATATAGTAGAAAGAGCACTGGATCAGATAACCTGGCTTTAAATCCCAACTCTACTATTCCCTTTCCTTTTCTCAGCTTTCCATTTTTCCATCTGTAAAATGAGAAGGTTGGACTACATGTACTCTAAAGTCCCATCCAGATGTAAATTCTATAAATCTATTATTTTATGACTTAATGATCTCTAATGAATCTTCATTCATTTCATTTCCTGGGATCCTGGGATTCTGTAACTCTCATTCTCTGATTAATGTAAGAGATGAATAAAACAAATAATAGAATATGAGAAATGTTTATTAAGTGCTAAGGGCTGAGGGAGATATCAGTTTTAGATAAGTTATGACCTGTGCTCTCAAATAATATACAGATGTTAATTCTCCTGCCTTCAACTGTATCTTTATTATATGTCTTGTATTTACTTATTTGTGAGCATGTTTTATGCCCCGGTAAAATGAAAGTTACTTGAGGGGAAAGGCAATCTCACTTTCATCTTTGTATATCTAGCAGCTAGCATAGTACCTGGCACAGAGAAGGACTTAATAAATGCTTATGATTAATTTATAGGGCAAAACTCCCCAGCAATATAGAGTAGAGTAATGCATTCTATTAGATGTCATATTCTTTAGAGAGTTGCACAAAATGTATTATATGAAGTGGTGTGGGGTAGTGATGGAAATTATCAGTATGGGGTGGCGACAGATCAGAGGAATCTTCTTGGAGGAGGTAACATTTCTTTGGGGTTTAATGCATAGATAGGAATTCAACTGGCAAAGAAGGTAAAGAGGGGCATTCCATCCATCAGTATCTATCTGAGCCAGTGTAAGAGAGGGCGGTGTGTTTTGACAACCGGCAGAGATGGGTCTAATTTGGTTAGAGAACAGTGAGGGGAGCTAAAGATACGATGGATTTGTATGCCAGGTCTTGGAGCAGAAACCTGTGATGTGCTTGTTCTCTGTCTTGGAAGGATAACATGCCTCGGGAAAAAGATGATGAAAGAAAAGGAAAGCAATAATCCACTTAATGGATAAGAGCACCTGACAAGAAGGCAGTTTGTGGTAGTTGAGACTGGCTTTTGCTATATGGTTGGGTAGTATTTTTTTTTTAAAAGGAATAGAGATCACCCCTTCTAACAGAACTTTATCTGGTAAGCTCTTGGAGGATTGGAAATAAGTAGAGGGAAAACAGTCTGCTTTTATGACTTCTGCACATGGTGGATTAATATGCACTTACTACCATCAACGAGAAAATTCTTTGGCTTTCTTATAGCTTTTTCTATATGCCAAGCACTTTGCTTTACAATCCCTTAAACCTGTTTTAGATATAAAGGCAAAAAAAAAAAAGCCAAACAGCTAAGAAAAATACAGCAGCAACTATCAGAAACTCTTCTGTTTCCCATTATTGCCCCAAACACATCCTTCTTCTGCCTACCCACCCCCCTCGAGGTGGATTTGAGAACAATAGGTGAATGCTTAAAGGGTCAGGTTTCAGTTTAATCTAGGGGAGAATTATCTAACAATGGCAGCTGGCCACAAATGGAATGGGGTGCATTTGAAAGTCATTGTATTGGGGTACCTGAATATCTGAGTACTTGTTCGGGGATGTACTAGTGGGGTATCTTGTTCAGGTCTGGGTTGTATTAGTTGACCTATGAAATCTCTTCCAACTCTGAGGTCTATAATTCTATAATCCTTGTTGTATTCATTGTCCCATGCTCCTTTCCACCTTGGGTACTCTGGCCTTTCATTCTAAGATGATAAAGCTATAATCCTTTGTTTATTTTAAATGCTGTGAGAGTCCAAGTTGTTTAGGCATGGAGAATAATGGCAAGGATTTGTGACACAAGCAGCCATCTGCCAATGTCATTTTTTTCCTTGTTTAGTTTCCTGAGACATAAAGGAAACTTGGGGAAAAAAGGTTAATCTTCTCCAAAACTAAACTGTGGAAAAAAGAAATCATCTGCATCCATTTCATTTTAAATGGAGATAAAGCATTTTTATGTTGCATATGGAGAAAGGAAGGACCGGAGAGGAAGAACTTGATATGATATTTGTTGTGTGACCACAGACAAGTCATTTAACCTTTTTGAGCCTTACACAATTTACCAAGGCTAATGATGGGTAATGAGATGCATTAGTGGAAGGAATTCCCATGTTGAATTCTAAAATGATAATAGTAGTAATGATAAATAAAAATGATAACTTATATTTGTATAGTACTTTAAGTTTTGTGGGGCACTTTAGATATGTAATCTCATTTGACCTGTGAGGAAGGTGTTATCCCCATTTTCCAGATGAGGAAACTGAGACCCAGTGATTTCCCCAATATCACACAATTATTTGCATTTCTGAGACAGGATTTGAACTCCTATCTTTTTGTGTTTAAATTTAGCCTTCTATCCACTGTTCCATTCAGGTGCCTCACAAAGTATATAGCAGTGGACATCAAATTCTGTTGTGATCTAGTAAGCCGGGAAGGCTTTGAGTAGGGGTCGTATGATGGATTCTATATTTGTTATCCAAGGATGATTCTAGAAAAAGGCAGAGGTCCATTAACAGGTTAATTATGAGGGATAAATGTTCTGGTAATAGAAACTCCTTAAGGCCACCTACTAAGGAAGAAGTTCTTAATTTGGGGTGCATAAAACCATTTAAAAAGACTTTGATAACTGTATTAGAACAGTTTCCTTTGTAGTCCTATGTATTTTATTTTATATGTTTAAATACATTATTACTACAAGGGATCTATAGCCTTAATTAGCCTGCCAAATGTATCTGTGACACAAATAAGATTAAGAACCTTTGCACTATACCCTCTTACCTAGCTATACCATTATTAGATCTGTACTGAAAAAGAAAAAAGAGAAAGGACTTGTACATTAAAAAATATTTATGTAAGTTCTTTTTATGGTGGCAAAGAACTGGAAATTGAGATGATGTCCATCAATCAGGGGATGGCTGAACAAGATATGATATGTGATTGTGGTAGAATACTAATACACTATAAGAAATGATAATGGGAATGGCTTTAGAAAAACTTGGGAAGATGTGTATGAACTGAGGCAAAGGGAAGTGAACAGAACCAGGATATCGTTGTATACAGTAATAGCAATGTTGTAATGATGATCAGTTGTGAAAGACTTAGATGCTCTCATCAATACAATGATCAAAGGCATTTCTGAAAGATCTATGATGAAAATGTTATCCATTTCCAGAGAGAGAATTGATAAACTCTGAGCACAAACTGAAGTATACTTCTCTCACTTTATTTTTCTTGCTTTTTTTGTGATATGGCTACTATGGAAATGCATTTTGCATAATTTCAATGTATGATTGATATCCTGTTGCTTGCCTTTTCAGTGGGGGGGAGATGGAGAGACTTTGGAATTAAAACTTTAAAAAAAGAATGTTAAAAATAAAATAAAGAACCAATTGAGCATTTATATAACACTTACCATGTGCCAGGCACTGTGCTAAGTACTTTATAATTACTATCTCATTTGATCTTCACAACAACCTTGGGAAGTAGGTGCTGTTACTAGCCCTAGTTTTCAGATAAAGAAACTGAGGCAAAGAGTTTCAGTGACTTGTGCAGGGTTACACAGGTAGTAAATGTCTAAGGCTAGATCTGAACTCAGGTCTTCCTGACTCCAGGCATGGGACTCTATCCACTGTACCACCTGGCTGCCCCCAAGTATGTCTGAGAGTCATCAACATAATTGTGATGTGGGGTAGGTAAGGGCACAGTGGATAGAGCACTGGTCCTGGAGTTAGGAGGACCTGAATTCAAATTAGGCCTCAGACATTTACAAGCTGTGCGACCCTGGGGCAAGTCACTTAACCTCGATTGCCTCCAAAAATAAAAATAAATTAAAAAATATGTAATTGTGATCTACAACAGTTGGAGGGAGTACTTATGTTGCTGAAATCACAAATCCTGAAGCATTGAAATAGTAGTCTTCTCTTCTATTATTTTGCATTATGGATATCTCTGAATCTAACATCTCTTTGAAACTATAACTTCACGGTAGTAGGAACTGTGCTTTATTTAAATGTTGCGTACCCCTCAGTTCCTAGCATTGTTCTCTTAACATAGCAAGTATTGAAGAAATACTTTTTAAATCAAATTGGTTGATTTTTTTTTCAGAGAAGTGAGGATCTTTGAATTAAATCATTGGATTAGAGACCTAGAAGGGTCCTTAAAAGTCACTGAGTCCATACAACACCTCCCCTGCCTTCCTTTTACTCAACTGGTTTCCAGTGATAGTGGTATAGTGGTATGTAATGTAATTCAAGGATGCAATTCATGATATGACTCAAATAAATAGACATCCTTGCTTACATATAGATGTATATATGTATCTGTACATATCATAAAATCTTTTAATAGTTTATGACTTCACTAAAAGTTTTGGGATTACATATATGTGTGTGTGTCTGTGTGTCTGTATATATACACACAGATGTACGTATTCATACTCACGTTAATTCATCTTTCAGATTTACTGCCAAGAATTTGATCTGTATCTAAATTTGAATGTGTCCTGGCAAGAATTTGATATGTGCTTAAGGTTGAATGAGTCCTGGTGGACTTGCCAGGGTGAATACTTGAGCTCAGAAGGACCAGTGGAGAAGGTAGTGGGTCAAGCTTGACTCTTAGGGGTCACATGCATTTCTTTCCCTTGGAAGGAGGGCATTTTTTGTTTAGGGTTTGGCTATGGGAGGCTTAGTCAGGACATGCAGAGCTGGAAGGCCTCTTAAGCCTGGCTGGGAGCCAGGGGCCGCACTGTTTTCCTCCCTGTCAGTATTTTCTCTCTCTCTCTCTCTCTCTCTGATCTCTCCCTTGTCACCTGTGTGATCTTTACCCCTGACCAAAACAAAGGTGGTGTAATACAAGCCCAAGAAGGTGGAGCCTGGCTTTTCACCTCCCCAGGTGTGAAGAAGAAAGGTGAGGTCCAGGTCTAGAGGGGATGTACTCTGTCCCTCCCTTTCCTGGGCCCACTGAACAAAGCCAGAGTAAATGCTTTGGGATGTTATATGAACCTAGACCACAGGGCTGTTTGATGAAGGGTTAGGTGGGAGTTAGGGGAGAGGGAAGGGAAAACTATGTTAATGAAAGCAGCTGGACGTTATTTTGGCTTTTAGTAGTTGGGGGGGGCTTACAACAGGCCAATAGGATGGATTAGTAACATATGAAACTGACTGAAGGCTAAGAGGAGGGGGTCAAAGGGTAAACTGATTGTTGGGACAGTTTTGATGGCTGAATTTTACTGAAGCGATTAGTGGCAATTAGAATGACACTAGAGACGAGTTGGAAAATCAGGCAGCTTACAGGATCATGTCAGGAGAAGGAGTCTGAAGGGTAGAGAGGAGCAAAAGATTTGGGATTAAGAAGCATAATTTGCTAAATTACTTTCCATGTTTTAGATGGTGGTTTTTAGCACACTGTTTGGATAACCTGAAACTACAGAGTTAAAAAGTCCTTGAAATGAGGAGCTGAGCATAACATTTTCAGTTTGAAGAATAGAGTGGGATCATTAGAACCGCCTTTCTGTGTTGGCTTCCATTGCATCTGGCCCAGTAGTCTATCCCTCACAGAGGTACCGAGAGATAGAATAACAACTCACATTTTTATTGCTTTGAGGTTTACAAGCGACTTTCTTTACAGCAACCCCACAAAGCAGAGAAGGGGAATGTCCAACAGTAATCTCCATTTTACATGTGGGGAGAGGAGCTCCAAAGATGGGAATTATATTATACAGCTAGTCAATATACTAGCCAAGCCTCAAACCAAGGTCCTCCTACTCCAAGACCAGTGAGTTCTGACTAATGTAGTGTGGGGGAAGACCTGGATTGTCTTGTTAAAAATTTGGGACAATCCCCAAAGCTTCCCAGTTTCTTTTCTTAACTCATTAGAAAACTCTCATTTGTACACTTGTCTAAATTTTTGTTGTTGTTGTTTGGTCATTTTTTTTAGTCATATCTGACTCATTATGACCCCATTTAGGGTTTTCTTGGCAAAGATATTGGAGTAGTTTGCAATTTCCTTTTTCAGTTCATTTTACTGAGGAAACTGAGGCAAACAAGAGTAAGTGAATTGCCCGAGGTCACATAGCTAGTAAGTGTCTGAAGCCGAATTTGAACTCAGGTCTTCCTGACCCCAGGCCCAGAGCTCTATCCTCTGTGCCCATTTGTTTTTTAAATAACCATTTATAATGCTCTGTAGGTATTGTCTCTTTGGATAATAAGCTCCCTAAATTAACTTTCCAATGTGTGGGGTAGTACTACCTCTTATTCATCTTAAAATGAATTCCTTTCTGCTTTTTCCTAAGGGCCCTCCCTGTCTCTAAACTCTCCCTATTCCCTTCTATATCCCTATCCAAATAGATTCCAACATGGCGATCCTAAAGCACAGTTCTGAACATTTCAATCACCTGCTTAACAAGATTTGGTGGTGCTCCCTATTCACTCTAGAATAAAAATATGACTTCTTCTGTTAGACATTTGAAACTGTTTGCCAACTGGCTCTAAACTCTCTTTCCAGACTGATCCAAGTTACTTCTACTCACATGCACTAAGTTCATCCAGAATGGCCCCTGGCTTCATGATGTGCCATCTCCTTCTTTTGGGCCTTGCACAGGCTATCTCTTGTGCCTGGAATGATTTCCCTTCTCCCTGTGCCACTTTCAATACATGACTCACTTCAAGACCCAGTTCTAGATCCAGTTCTGCCTGTAAGAGGCCTCTGGATGCCCAGGGTCATTAGTTTGTTCCCTCTTGAAAGTGTTTTTATTTTTATTTGTGTGTTTTATTTATTTATACATTATATACACTTTGTTTTACTTCTCTGTGTGCCTGTTCTCCCCTACAGAAAAGCTAAGGATGGTTTTTAAAAAAAATTTTAAATGAAATTTTATTGTGTTAAAAATAGTGAAGCATGTATTCTCCACTAGAGACAGTTTAACTCTATGAAATTTAGCTACATTGTATTTTTAACCGACTATTTTTGATGGTGTTGGCTTGTGATCCTGACCATTATTTATGACATCATTACGACGAGAAAATGCCTCCTAAATGCCAAACCAGTAAAGCATAATCCTTTGTAAGTATGCAGCTGACCTTTTAGTTAAATAGAAAATTTATTTTTGGCCAAATAATACTGAATGTGGCCAAAAGTGATGCCTAGGCAGTAGCACTCAGGATGTTGCACTGAGATGCCTACCTTGTTTCACTTTAGCTCCATCAGCAAGGGCTGATATCTCTTCTAAAAAATCATCTAACCTGCTGGTTAATGCATGAAATTCCACATTCCGTTTTTTAACCATTTGCTTTTCAGCCTTTGACTATTAAAATAGAGACAATTTTTATTTTAATTTAGATTCATTATCTGTGTTTTAATGTCAATGAAGGATATGACATCAGGTTTTGTTAAAGAGTGAGAAGGAGCAAGAATGTGAGTTCTAGGATTTTTGAGGGGAGAACTCTGGGAAAAAAAAAAGTCATTGAAAGAAAAGTTTAAAGGCCATCCATAACAAAGACTACCAACTTTATAACTTCACATGGATCTGGTTGTGATAAAGCTAAGTAACATATCACTTATACAACAAACATTTTAAAGCACCTACCAGTGCTTTGCTACTTATTAAATGTATGAGCTTGGATACATTTAATCACTTGACTTTTCTAGGACTCAGTTTACTCGTTTATAAAATGTGGTTGTTGTGGTAGCTGATCTTGAAGATCTTTCTCTTCTACCTCCATATTTGTTATTTTGTGATCCATTTTACACTGTCCATGTAAGCACAGACTTAAAGAAAAGTTAAGTATTAACCTGACACTTGGTAAAGTAGACAACAACAGGTATTTAGGGATATAGATAAAAGGTTAAGTAAAACCTAATCCCTGACCCTGAGGAGATTACAGTCAAGTGGGAGAGGCTCTGAGATATAATCTTCAGCTTCCTCTACATTGCAAATTACAATGTAAGTGAATAAGAAGCACAAAACACTATAAATCAGTTGAGGGTAAGATGTGAAAGGGGATTGGGTGGTGGTTCTGTGAAAACTTCTTGAAGAGCTTAGCGTCTGACTTGGAACTTGAAGAATAGGTAATAATTTCAATTGTTTGAGGTGCAAGAAGGCATTTGAGACCAAGGCACTGTGAAAAGAGAGCTGGAAAGGTAGCCTGGGTTCTACCTTCAAAATTTTGTTAAATATTTAAAAGGCTTTGAATAGCCGGTAAAAGAATTTGGACATTAAGCAAATGTAGGAAATCGGGAGCCAGTAAAGTTTTTGAGCATCAGTCATCGTCATCATCATCGTCATCATCATCATTATAACTGCTGCTTAATTTCTGTTAAAAATAGCATGTTTTTTGTAAAGGATAGAGGATGTAAATTTTCAGCTTGTCTCTCTTTGGTGCAAACATACACCATTTCATCACAATAAAGAATTCCGACTTTTGTGACATGGAATCATTGCTGCGAGGCCCTATGCTTTTTATTCATTCATTCACTCACTCACTCACTCAATACATAATGCATTATGGATGATTTTATCGGTATTCTAAAGTAGTGGTGTCAAACTCTAATAGAAATGGGGGCTACTGATTTGCATGTAAAGATCCCGGGGGATACATTTTGATTTAGTTTTAAAATGTAACTATCTTTATTTTATCATATTTTTATTTATTTATTTAATTTAACATATTTATTTATTTATGAAAATTAAATTTTCATCCAGTTTGGGCCACAATTGGGAGTATGATGGGTTGCCTGCAGTTAGCTGCTGTATTCATTCAAACTCATCTGGCTTGCAGGCTGTTGTAAGGTTGTCTGGTTTAAACTCTGCAAATTAGAGATAGTGGTAAAGTAAACTCTCAGAGTTATCCTTTCATCTCCCCTTGCATTTACTCAGTGCTTTGCTTCCAAAGATATATGTGTATTGTCTCTTGAGTTTTGCAGCAACTGTTTGAAGTAAGTGGATTATCTTTAATTATTCCCATTTTGTGGATGAAACCAAAGCTCAGGAAAAATCTATAACTTGTCCACAGAAACAGAGTTAGCTAGTGAGTAGTAGAACTGTGATTCTTTGCTCCAAGTTCAGTGTTCTTTTCACAACAACACATCACCTCAAGGTGTATGTATTGATATACTCAAAGTTGAGTTAGTTTTTCAAAATGGCAACTGGCTTACTTAATGGCATTATGTATTCTAATAGGTAACAGTCAATGTCTGGTTACCTTTCACCTTGTGAGAAGACTTGTGTGTCCTTTAAAGTTTCTCTATCATTTATGTGGACCATTGGATTTCCTGTTTTTAATCCCTACAAGCATTCTGGCAATCTTCAGAGTTAACAGAAACCACAGTCATGTGCTATACAGGAATCCTAGATTGTGCAGGACACTCAGCCCTAAGGGGAAATTCCCCATAACCAGTTCTTTCTCATACCTTCCTATGGTCCCCACCTAGGGATACAACTTTCCAGATTGCTGCCTCTGCCTGGCCTGAGATGGTAGTATTGGGGAAAGGGAGTCTAAAATATGTGAGTATTTATATCATTCCCCTGAGGAGGTAGGCTAATAAGGGGCTGAGTGTTTAAACTACAACCATTTTACAGGAATACCTGGACAAGAGTAGTTCAATCTCTCCCCCTCTCCTTCTTTCCCCACTCCCAATCATGGTTTGCTGAAGTTTTTTGGCATCAAGCTCTGTAATACACTCATAAATACATATATGCATATACATGTATATATGTATATACATGTGTGTATGTATGTGTATATGCATATAAATTTTTTTTCTAGGAGACAGATAAGCAATGTTAGAATGGTGATCATATTCCTCCCAGTCACAAACTTTCACAAAGAGAATGCTGAAACAATAGAAAAATGGCAGATTTTCCAAGACATCAGTTATTAATCTAATCTTGCATAGGCGTCATCCATAAAACTGTAGGATTTAAAACGTTTTATGTTTTCACATAAATATGTATATGCACACACACACACGTACACGTATATATCTATCTTTTTGTTAGCAAACTATTTCGAATTTTAAGGTCTTTGTGCCAATTCACATTTCAAAGATAGTTTGCATTTGGAGTTAGTGCTTGGAAATTTTTCTGGGACATGATATAATGTAGAATCCAAGAGGACTGCAAACTTCTTTGAGAGAGTACAGTGACTGACCTGGTCCTACCTCCATGAGATCAGAGTGAAATGCAAAGCTTTTTTTTTTTTTTCCTTCTCCCTGGGATTTCAACTTGTTAAGGTAGCTAGTCTATGTATGGCCTTCTCTTCCAAATTCCCTCTTTTCCTCAAAAGTTATGCTTTCAGAATATGAATTATCCAGATGCATAGTTCATCTTTCCACCCCCCCTTGCTTATGTCAGTTGTCTTGAATTCAGTGGAAAAATAACTTTATTTTGTGCTATAATTTTTGCATTCAGCTTCTAATATCCTTGAGACATGCCCTGCATTTATTTGATCTTTTAATTGTGTACATCTCCTTTCCCATTCTCCCAGGCTAACCATCACCCCATAGAAGCTGATTACAATAAGGAAATTTCAGACATTCTCACTTATGGGACTTTTTATTTAAGGTTTAGAAAATCCTTATTTGTTCTGGTTTCTGCCAATCCAAAATCTTTCTATCTTTTATGAAGTCTTCCCCTACTGATCAATCCCACAGTGATCCTGCCTTCCTTTTGAGGTCTCTGAGAACTTATTAGACAATATATTAGACAATTTAGCATTTGATTCTATTCTTATTTATATTCACTCTTCATGTTTTCTCTATTCTATCTTTTCAACCAGATTTTAAGCACCTTGAGGGCAGGGATAGGGCCTACTTAATCTATATTTCTTGTATGATTCATAGTACCTAGCACAGGACTAGGGGTAGAGTAAAACTCAATTACTTGCTCAATTTGTAATAATTATCTTTGGAGGTCTGAACAGAAGAAAAGATCTGAGTTGAAATGTATGTCTGATTAATGATTTTGGAAGAAGAGTATTCTAATCCCATCCAGAAGAATTGTTAAATTAAGTAACCAAGCAATTTGCAAGTTTACTTTGGATTAATCATATTCAGAAGACCTGTTAAATCGAGTAATCAACAGTGTGCATGTTTACTTTGCATTGGCTTTGCTAAACAGCCCTTAGAGAAAATTATATTAGTCGAAGAAAGAGGTATATAGGATTTCTCTTAAATATCTGTTCTGATTAAAAAGTGGAGCTCACAGGAGTAATGAGAACTAATTTTATTACTTCAAAAAATGAGTGGAGCTCACAGAAGTGAATTATAAAATCTTTTACATATGTTGTGGATAAGAATTTTCCAAATTTTTTGCCTGAAATGGAAGTTTGAGGGTACAGTGTTTATACAAAATATGTCTCAAGGATAATATGTTGCTTTTATTTTTATAGGGCATATTCTCCGAGATTTTGAGAGGCACATAATAAGGAGTTCCCACAGATGTCCAATCTGATGCCGTAGGATTGAAATGGAATAAACTTCTATTAAATGCTTACTCTATGCCAACCATCTCATTTGACCCTCACAGAAATCCTGTAAATTAGGTGCTATTATGAGCCCTCACAGATAAGGAATTGAAGGCAGACAGAATTTGAGTGACTTACCCAGGATCACATAGGCATTGAATGTCACAGTCTAGATTTGAACTCAGGTCTTCCTAATTCCAGGTCTAGCACTCAATCCGTCATGCCACCTCATTACCCTTTGGGAAATGGAGAGAAGGTGGGCAGCACCTTAATCTCCCAATTTTACTTCTGTATTTTACATGAGGAAGATATTCTTGGACTGGATATCTCTGTTCAACATGCTTTTTTATTTTTTGTAAATGTATTTTATTCCCAGAAACATTTGTGCAAAGCACTGAAGTATCACATCTTGTGGGGTTGACATTGACTTATGAATATAGCCAGTAATAGGATACAAATTAGTATAGGAGAGAGAGAGAGAGAGAGAGAGAGAGAGAGAGAGAGAGAAAGAGAGAGAGAGGGAGAGAGAGAGAGAAAGAAAGTCTTGGATTTCCAGGCTGAAAAAATTGTATTTGAATTTCAGTTCTGCAATTTTGCTATCTGTGTGACCTCGGTCAAGCCATTTTCCTTCTCTAGACCTCAGTTTCCTCTTGTGTAAAGTAATGGGCCAGTTCAACTAGGTTACTTTCCCCCTCTTTTTCTAAATCTATAACTCTTTGATGTAACTAAAATGAGGGCATATGTCCTCATCCTAACAAGGTAAAGGGGACATTTAATAAAAAAAAGAAAGGCAAGAAGACATGATTAATATAGCAAATCATTTTTTAAAAACTATCTTTCTCATACTCTACTTTTAATCATATTTATCTGTGTGCATATATTATCTTCTTTCCCTTTAACAAGAAAATGAGAATGCAAGATCCTGGAATATAGGGATTCTGTTGATTTTCATCTTTGTAACCTCTGAAAGGTGTTGATATTCCCTGGAGGTGGTGGGCTAATATGGGGCTGAGTGTCTAAGGTACAATCTTTTCCTAGGAATATTTGGAGAAGAATAGCTCAGGATCTCCCCCTCTTCCTACTTCTCCTTCCTCTTCTCCCCTTTGTTAAAATCTTTTGGCATCAAGCCCTATTTTTTTTAAAGTTTCTTATTTACATTAAATTGAAATTGAATTGAATTTAAATCTAGCATTATAGATGGTTTGGTGTGAGGGGAAGGGACCCCCAAAGAGAACTGGAGTGAAATAAAGACTTTTCAAAAGTCTTTCCTTTTCGTGACATCACAGGTCCATGGCACTATGAGTTTACCTGAAACTACTTTTGGGGCAAATGCTGTTTGTTTTGGGGCTTTGAAAAGTCTACTCCAGTTCCAGAGGCTCATGGATTCAGAGCTAGAAGGGGCTTCACAGGTTATCTAGTCCATGCCCTCATTTTACAGATGAGAAAACCGATCAATGATTTGTCCAAGTACAGTCAGGAAGTAAGTGTCAAAAGTAGGATCTGAACCCAGGTCTTTTTATTTCAGAGTTAATGCACTTTCCATTGTTCAATTCCGCCTGAGTAGCTGTAATACAGAATCATAGAACTTCTAGGTTGGAAAAGACCTCAGAGGTCATGTGGTCCAACTCATACCTGAGCAAAAAGTCCTTCTATAACACACCTGACAAGTGGTCGTTTGCCTTTGTTCTAAGACCTCCAGTGAAGTCTCTTACCTACTACCTTCTTCTGGATAACTCTAATTTTCAGGAAATTTTCCTCCTATCTAGCCCAAGTTTTGCCTCTCATTGCTCCTTGTCCTAGGAGTAATCTCTATTTCCTATAACAGCCTTAAAATATATGAAGAAAACCCCCGTCCACCCAAGTCCTCTTTTCTTCAGGCTATATATTTTTAGTTTCTTCAATTGTTCCTTATATGGTATGAACTTATGACTTTTCATCATCCCGATTGTCTTCCCACGGATGCTTTCCTATAAAAGTCCTTGCTAAACTGTGTCACTAACAACAACAACAACAACAACAACAACAACAATAAATAGCTAACATTTATATAGAGCCTACTATGTATCACGTACCATTCTAAGCACTTTACAAATACTATCTCATTTTATCCACACAACAACTTGGGGAGGGAGATACTATTTCTTATACCCATTTCACAGTTAAGGAAACTGAGGCAAATAGAGATTAAGTAACTTTCCAAAGTTTTCACAGCTAGTAAATGTCTGAAGCTGGATTTGAGCTTCAATCTTCCTGATTTCAGGCCCAGAGCTCTCACCACTGTACCACTTATCTTCCTAGAACTGAGAAGAATACCCCTAGGGCCTGAGGACAGTGGGACTACCACTTCTCCCATTTTGGACAACTAACATTCTTATGTGTAGTCTTTGTTTGCATTGACTATGTTGCCTGCCGTCTCATTCACGTACAAAATGCAATAAAAATGCATATATAAAATACTAGAAAATTATGAATGCATAAAAGAAAGTCTTAACATCGAGGGAAGAGATTTAGATTGGTGTTATAGAAGGGAATCTTTACCTTGTGGATGAAGTTATGGATTCTTGAAGTGTGGAAGTTAGTATATTTACATAGGCCACTGTTCATTGTTTCCTTCTCTTCCCCACCCCTAACTCTCCCAACTCCTAACTCTCCAACTTCTACCCCAATGCATAAAGACAATGTCTATGACTGTCCAGTACCTAACTCAAGACTCATGTATAGTACAGAGCAGCTGAATAAGTCCTTCCACCTTCCGCCTCCTAGCTATTGGCACTTCATTTTAACTCTGGGCAAGATACGTCAAAGTCCGCTGAGGAAAAAAGAGGTAGGCTGGGACCTTTTATACACTTATTATAAAGTCTTGAAACATGGACAGAAGTATGCCCTTTGAAGGAATCTTTATTTCTGGCAATTTTTATGGGGTCTGGATATAATAACAACACAGTTCACTTTTACAGCATGTTTCATCTTAGGATCTCAAAGCACTTTATAAACATTAATTAAGTCTCACAACTCCCTAGTGAGGGAGGTAATTATTATGATAGGAAATTAGGTATAATAAGGAAATAGGACCACGTAAAATGTCAGAGACTTTGCTAGTAGAAATAACTCCTGCAGGAGTTATTGAGTAGGAGAAAGGAAAAGTGAAAGATTATTACAAAATTCAAGAATAATGAGGAGAGTGAGAGAGCTACTTCTCTAGATAATATCTCTACCCCACTCCACCTCCCCCCATTCCCAGTATCCCATTCCCCAAATATGAAGGCTTTTAAAATACCTAAGTGTCATCCCATGTGACTGGTTGAGTTGGCCATAGATCACAATTGGTTCTTTAAGAACTTAATCTTAAGTTTTTCAGGCTTATTCCTCCACTATTATTATTTCCATTTAAATGTTGCTTTTATCTTCATCTGCTTATGTACATTTAGAAAGAAATTTTTTAATGGTCCTTCTGTTATTTATTTTTGTTGTTGTTGATTAATCCCATAGTTGTCTTTTATCTTTTTTGTTTGTTTGTTTTTTGTTTTTTGGCTGGGCAATGGGGTAAGTGACTTGCCCAGGGTCACACAGCTAGTAAGTGTTATGTGTCTGAGGCCGGATTTGAACTCAGGTCCTTCTGAATCCAGGGCTAGTGCTCTATCCACTTTTATTTTCTTGCTTTGTTTACTTTTAATAGTTTCTAGAGATAGTTTTATTTATTTTATTAATTGTGCTTTCAATGATAACTGTACTTATTTATTTACCTGCTTGGGTTTCTCTCATCTGAGGTATTTAAAAATCAAATAATCTACTTATCTCTCTCTTTCTCTTTTTCTCTCTGTCTCTCATTGTTTCAAATGCCCCTCATTTTTTGAAAGTTCATCAGTGATTAGGCTCACGTTTTCAAGACATGTAATTTTAGGTTATCTCAAGCTCTTTTGCTTTTTGGAATATATTATTCCATTCCCTTCTGTAGAATAATTCTGTGCTATTTAATCAATCAGTCAATCAGTAAACATGTAAGTATTTACTATTTTCCAGGAACTATGCTAAGCACTATCAGATATTCCTTTGTTTTATACTTGAATGTCTTTCTCTTGATTGCTTTCAACGTTTGTTATTTGCTGTTGGAATTAATAACTTTCAACACTGTGTCTTGTAATTTGCAGTATAGGTTTTTTTTTTGAGGTGATCTGTGGATTCTTTAGATTGATTCCTTAATTTTCTAATCCTTAGCAGTGCCCAGCACCCCCCAAAGTATTTTTTGTGACTCTAAACTACAAACTGGATAGATGTATAAAAAGGGAAACAAGAGATAGAAGCTAGAAATAAATGAAATATATATATAAATATATGCATACATATACATATAAACATACATATACATATACACATACATGCATAAACACATGTGCACACAAACACACATATACAAACACACACACTATATCACATGGAACTTTTTATAAAAATTGACCATATAAATATTAGATGTAAATGCATAGAGGCAGAAATAAGAAACATGTTCTTTATAAACCATAAACAAAGGGTTAAAGAATAAATCATAAAAAAACCAATAATTGTGTGAAAGAAAATGATAATTATAAAGCAATAAAAAGGAGGAGTTTAATGAACTGAATATGCATTTAAAAACTAGAAAGTCAATAAAAAATAAGTCCAAAATAACCATGGGAAGAGATATTAATATTAAAGAAGGCAGATAAATTGAAAGCTGAAAAGGTTAATAGAAATGATAAACAAAACTAAAGGTTATTTCATTGAAAAGACTAACAAAATTGATAATCCCTTAGCCAAACTGACTAAAAAGAAGAGGAAAGAAAATCAAATGACCAAAAAGCAATTGACAAAGGTGAAATCACATAAAATCAGAAGAAATGAAAAAATTTTTAGTACATATTCTTCACAGTTATATCCTAACAAAACTGAGAACGCCAAAGAAATAGAGGAATTGTTTCCAAAATATAAATATTCATTTTAACAGAAGTTCAGATAGAAATATTAGATAATTCAATTTTGGAAAAGGAAATGGAATTATTTCTTAAGCAACTACCAAAATGGAGGGGAGGAGGGAGAAATCACCACCACCACCACTACCAACAACAAGGACAATAAAACTCTCATCCTGTTGGATTCACAGGAAAACTCTACCATACTTTTAAAGAACAATACCACTACTACACAAATTATTCTCTCAAAAATAAAGATAAAGCACTCATCATTCTCCTTTTATGATTCAAATATAACTCTAGTACTTAAACCCGGGAAGGATAAAACAAAAAAGGAGAATCATAGACCAATATCATAAAATAATAGAAGCACATACATTTTAAATAAAATTGTCAGACTATAGCAATTCACACAAAGAATCATTTGTTATGATCAAGTTTAATTTGTACCAATCAGAATATAAACACTTATTAACTGCTTGCTATATGGCAGATATTGTGCTGATCATTTGGAATGAAAGAAAAACAAACAAACAATAACAATAGCAACAACAAATCTGGCAAAAAACAATCCATTTCCTCAAGGAGCTCACTTTCTAATGGTGGAGTCAATGTGTAAACAACTTTGTCTGAACAAAACATATACATACATATTTATATATCTATATCCACCTACACATAGATGGATATAGATATATAGATATGTATATGTGTGTGTATATACATAAAAAATTGGAGGTAAATTCAGAGATTAGACACCTGCATTGCAGAAACTGGGAATGGAATCTTGCAGAAGGTGGGATTTTAGTTGAGACTTCAAGGAAGCCAATGAAGCCAGGAGGTTTATTATTACAAGGAAGGTAGGTATCACTAGAGATGCAAGATTGGTTTACTTTTAGGAAAATAATGAATATAATTAATTATGTTAAAAGTCAGAACTTCCAAAACCATCTCAATAGATGCAGAAAAAGACTTTAAATATAACACTTTCATGCTTACCCTTCAATGCATATGTACAGAAAGACCATTTGAAATATAACATGTATACTACTTTTATTCCATAAAATCGAATACTACTTGTGCTATAAGAAATGATGAGCTTGATGATCTTAAAAAAACATGGACAGAGTTGCATGAAATAATGAAGAATGAAATGAACAGAACCAAGACAACATTGTATATAGTAGAAACAATATTATTTTAAAAACAACTTTGAGTGACTAAGTCCTATTGACTATTATAAATACCCAAATGAACCACAAAGGACTTATGAAGAAAGATACTATCTGCATCCAGAGAAAGAACTGATAAATAGAATTATGTATAAAATGGTTTTATACACACATACATGCGTACATTATATACACATATATACATACACATACATACATACATTATATGTGTATGTGTGTCTAATGGTAGCCATCTTATGGGAGAAAAAAGAAAAAAAAAGAAAGTTACATGGTTAACTTTATTATATATTAAAAAGGAATAACAAGTTGTACGTAATAGGTTTGCAATTTTATGTAAAATCATCTTTTTTTCTCTTCTACTATGTTATGGAAATGCTTGTTTTAATTCTCAATATAGAATAAAATAAATTAAAGTTTAAAAATATCAGAAAATGTATCTATCTTTAACCAAAAGCAAACATCAGGTGCTTTGAGAATATACTAGAAGCTTTCCCAATAAAAACAGAAGTAAATCAAAGATGTTCATTCTTGCACTATTATTCAATTTGAGGCAACAAGGAGACGTAAATTCAAATCTTGCCTTATTCACTTAACCAGTCATGTTACCTTAAAAAGTTACCCAAGCTGTCTGATCTTCAGTTTTTCATCTATATAATGGGAATAGTAATAACACCTAAATCATATGATTGTTCTGATCAAATGTGATAGCATATGTAAAGTGCTTTGCAAATCTTAAAGCTCTATACAAATGCTTTATTATTATTGTCTTTAATGCTAGCAATAGCACTAAGATAAATACATTAAGATGCATTAAGACCAGCAAGGAGGAGATAAAACTATTTCTGTTTGCTGATGATATAATGCTTTACTGAGACAATCTTAGGGAATCAGGGAAGATAATCACTGAGAATATAGCTTCAGCAAAGTTGCAGGCAACAAATAAACCCACAAAATTAACATATATTTATTTTTTATTATAATATATTTTTTATATTCATACAAAATAATAAAATCCATGAGGTAATAATAGAGAAATCCCATAAAAATAATTTTAAAAGGAACAAAATATTTGGGTATCAATCTGAACAAAGTAAACTAAATACTTTCATAGATTCAATTACAAATCATTCTTTACAGAAATTACAAAGTGTTCTTTAAAGAAATTTTTAAAAAATACTTACAGAGCTGGAGGAATACTTAGTGCTTATTGTTGGACCATGTCAATATACACATATAAATGCATATATACATATACGTGCATGCATATAGGCATATTCAAGAATGCACAGTGCATTTACAAATTTGCATATGTAAGCATATTTTTAATGTATAGGTAATATACATGTTATTCATTAACTATATATCTTGGATACAAAAAAAATCTGAGAAGTTTAATGCAACCATTTTTCCTATTCAACAGCTTCCCTTATTAAGCTGGAAGAACTAATTTTGTTTCTGTAGAATATTTTCAACTTCATGCAATGAAAATAAATATCTACATCTCTGTCTGTCTATGACCAAGAGCCATTTCCCAATGAGAAGTGGTCAAAGGATATGAACAAACAGTTCTCTAAGGAAGAATTGCAAAGTATTCACAACTTTGAAACTTATGTTTCAAATCACTAAATAGGAGTATGTATAGAATAAATATATATTTGTATATATATGTATGTGTGTGTGTGTGTGTGCATGCACACACACACTCACACCTATTTGTGTCTAATGGTAGCTACCTCTAGGATTGGGAGGAAAGGAAGAAAAAAAAGAAAAAAAAGAAGTTTACATGATAATTTTGTTGTATATTTGAAAGGAATAGCAAGTTGTGCATAGTACATTTACAGTTTCATGTACAATCATCCTTTTTATTGTAATATGCTAAGGAAATGCTTGTTTTATTCCATAAATTAAGAATAAAATTAAGAAGTACAAAGCAAAGCAACCCTATAGAGTCAATTCATACCTAGCAAATTGGCAAAGATGACCAAAAACGAGAATAGTGAATGTTGAGGGAATTATGAGCAGATAGGCACAATAGTTGTTGGTGAAACTGTGAATTAGGGCCACCATTTTGGAAAGCAATTTGGAATTATGCAAATAAAGTAATTATTGTGTTTATACGCTTTGATCCAGATATTCAACTATTAGGCATATATACCCCAAGGAGGTTATTGAAAAGAACAGATCCCCAAATATACCAAAGTATTTATGACAACACTTTTCGTAGTAGCAAAGAATTGGTAACACAGTTGATGCCTCTCGATAAGGGAATGGCTAAATAAATGGTGGTACATAAATACAATGGAATACTATTTTGCTATGAGAAATTATGACTATGATAAATACAGAGAATCACAGAAAGACTGAAAGGAACTGATGTAGAGTGAAGTAAATAGAGCAAAACCCAAGAACAACAAGAGCACATACAATGATGATGACCATATAAATGGAAAGAAAAAGCACTCCACTACAAGCATAAATGAATGTTGCAAAATTACAAAGAGCAGACCTGGCCCCAAAGAAGAGAAGTAGGAAGATACTTCCTGCCTTTCCCTGCAGCGGTGGTTGGTCCACAGGGGTTGAACTTTGCATTCATTTGCAAACCTTTTTGATTTATTGATAAGCTTACTTTGTAACTCATCCTCTTTTTCTTTTTTCTTTAAAAGTATTCTTTGGTTTTTGGGATGGGAAAGTGATATTGTGGGAAATGTATGTAATATAAAAACAAAGGATATAAATTAAAAATGAAATTTAAAAATAGTTAAATCTTAGACTAACTGAATTAATATAGACAAGAATTTGGTCCTTGAATCGTAGGATTTAGAACATGGAGAAGAAAATAAGAATCTTAAAGATCATCTATCCTAACTCCTTATTTTACAGCTGAAAAGACAAGCCCAGATAGAATGATAGAACCAGCAGGTAGCAAAGCTGAACCTTGAACCCAAATCCTCTGATTCCAAGTCTAATACTTCTTTCAGTATCTTACAGCTCCCTCTCAGATTGATGGTTGGACTTGACAGGGGGATTAGTATCAGACTCAGATTGCGATGAAGCTTAAATACTGCTCTTGATTTTGCTCCATAGAGTCCCATAATCTCATGCATAGGATCTGGCCTTAAGACTGATCAAAAACAGGAGCAAAGAAAGATAGAGTAAAGTAAGAGAGGGGAGGGTAAACAGAACAACCCCACCTCTCTAGATACAGCTTTATATATTTAAAATTCTTCTGTTGTCTTCCCCTTCCTCCCACTGGTGCCTATCCAGAATGGCCTAAGGCCACGATTTTCTGCTTAAGTAAAACTGAAATCAATTCCTAAAGGCTCGTGAATGAACTTCAAATCCTGGGTATAGTTTAAATCTTCTGGAAAGCTAGTTTCTGGCTGATGAAGCAACTTGAAGATTTTGTCCAGTGAACAAGTACAGATGGGAAAGGATAATATCCAGGTAAGCCCTTTTCATACAATAATTTTACTGAGAACCCAGGTGGTGTTCCCAATGCACCATGGCTACCGTGACATGCCCTGGGGTGAAGAGTCAATTCAAGAGTCTCCTTCTATCTCATTTTAAACTCTGTTTAATGTACAGTCCCTTACTTAGCATGTCCAGCTAACTGCTATAGCTAATTGTCCACAGGTGGATGGTATCAGCTGTGGGAGACAGTTCAGGTTTGCCCCTCTTATGCAGATGATGTTTCTGCACTGCATTAACAGTGGAAGGGCCCTAGAAGACCATACTAATGTGACCTTCTCTAGATGCCAGTGGGAGAATTAGTACAGGTCTGTTGTGGGGAAAGAGAAGCACTCCTGTTCATTCAGACTCTGGATGGATAAGAGTTAACAGTCAGGTTTTCATCCATCCTTGGCTGGTTTTCTAACTAATCTCGCCCAAGGCAACTTTTATCACTGACAATGACAGTAACTAATAGAGTGGACTGATGCAAACAAGGTCATGAACTGAAACCTTAGAGAATGGAAAGCCTAAGATGGATCCACCCCATGGCTTAAGACCTGATTAATCACTTCCCTTGCTCATCCAGCCTTACAGTATCAGACCAAAGTCTGCTTAATGTATATTGCTTAAATGTTTTTAACCTTTCTTAGTTTGTGACTGACCATTTTCTAGAGAACCCAGGACATGCAGGAAGGAAGGATCCAGGTTGTGGTGGTGGGATTACTTTCCATTATCTGTGGTATACAGTTCAAATTCCATTGTCTTGTATTCAGAGCCTTTCATCCTTTGACTTCAACTTCCTTTCCTAGCTGGAGACCGGAGTTGGAATGCCATGTATGACAGGCAGCAATTAGAACAGTTGGACTGGTCCATAGAGTGAATGAACAGGAGCATCTCCCTCTCCCCCTCTCTGGATTTTTTGAGGTGGAAATGAGGAGTGAGTGCATTCAAGACAAGACAGATAGCCAGTGCGAGACCATGGGGATGGGAAGAGTGCCACATATAAGGAACAGAGAGAAAGTCAGTTTGGTTGGACCAAGAGTATAGGAAGAGGACTAATGTATAATGAGGTTGGAAAGTTAGATTTGGGCTGGGTTCTAATGGGTTTAAAATTCAAATAGACAACTTTATATCTTATCTTAGAGGCAATCAGGAACTGTTGGAGTTTACTGAAGACAGACATGCTCAGATCTGCAACTAAGGAAATCACTTTCATAATTCTTCCATATCATGGCCCTTCCTTCACATACTTAAATACAGTTATAATGTTCCTCCTTTTTGTTAAACATCTTCTGTTCCTTCAAGAAGAGAGACAGAGAGGGAGAGAGAGAGAGACACACAGAGAGACAGAGAGACAGAAACAGACAGAGAGAGACAGAGACAGAGAGAGAGAAAGACAGAGAGAGAGACAGAGACAGAGACAGAGAAAGAGTAACAGAGAGAGAGACAGAGAGAGACAGAGACAGAGAGAGAGGCAGAGACAGAGAGACAGAGAGAGACAGAGAGAGACAGAGACAGAAAGAGAGAGAGAGACAGAGACAGAAAGAGAGAGAGAGACAGAGACAGAGAGACAGAGAGGGAGAGAGAGACAGAGAGAGACAGAGAGAGAGAGAAAGAGAGAGACAGAGAGAGGTGGGGGGAGAGAGAGAGAATAAACCCTTTCCCCACAGTAATCTTGTGGAATAGTTAGTACAAAGGCCATTTCCTTCTTTCTATTTTATTGAGATTTAGGAGACGGATTTTTTAAGACATGATGTGACTTGCTTAAGGTCCACCATTGATCTATTTATTAACAAAACTGGGCTCCTGAAGTCAAGCCCAGTACTCTTTCTGTTTCAACAAGCTGCTTCTTAAAAAGCAACCTGTTAAAATATGGGAATCTAAGGACGACAGAAATGTTACTGATGCTGCCTGCTTAGAGCTCAGGCCAGAGGCACCAAGGATGCTGAAGTACATCTGGACTATTGGACGTGGAAACCCACTAAGCAAAATAACGGGGAGGCCAGGGGACGTGAAGTAGCAGACCTTTTCACATACAAAGAGTAACAACTCTCCAAAATGCAAGGCTGAGAGAAGGAGTGGGAGAAAAGCTCCCACTGCATCTTTCTTTGAGCTGGTCCTACTCGCTCCCTGTCTCCCAGGAATGTGGTGATGATTAACGAGGAATATTTATAAAGTTTGAGTCCTTTCCCAAAAGGGTGCTACATAAAGGCAAGGCCTTATACTATTGTTTATTTGGGCTACCCAAGTGCATTGGGCTGAACAAAGGCATCTCTTTCATTGACAACTGTGGACATTGTGGTGAAAAGATTTATGTTACGACATATGAATGATGCCTCTGTGTATATGTGTGTGTGTGTATGTGCACTCTTCCATCTATAATATTTGGTATACTGTGTAGTGTATGGGGGACTACATTTTCACTGGAAAAAAGAATAAGTAGCTTCAGGCCACATTGAGTTAGCTCTAGTTTTATGAAGTCTTACATGTTTCAGAAACAGTCTATCAGAACCTACAGATTGACAGATTCAGAGTTCAGACTTAAAATGTTTAATTCTTTACTATCATCATCTATAACAATAATAACAACAATAGTAACTCATATAGTGCCAAAGGTTTCCAAATTAATTTGCATAAATAATATCATCTGAGCCTCATAACCCTGGGGATGGTGGTGGTAATGCTAAAGGTATTAATGTCCCCATTTTGTAAATGAAGAAAATGGGTGACATGGAGGTTAAGTGAATTAGGCATGGTCACTCATTAAATGTTGGAGGTAGGATTTGAACCCTTCTGACTTCAATCCTGACTTCAAGTCCAGAACTCTATTTAAGACTATTAAGAATAGCTCCGATTTTATAGTTGGGTAGATCATAAAGTATGTTCCCCACAAAAAACCTTTAAAATAGGTAATGCAAGTATTATTTTTCTCATTTTAAAGATGAGGAATCTGAGATGCAAAAAGATCAGGCCATCCTTTAAGGCCACACAGAGCCAGAGCTAAATTTTGGAATTCAGATTATCATGTGTCTACAATATCACAGTATCTTCCTGTATAGATTTCAAATGATGGGTCTCACTCAAGGACTAACTATTGGCACTTCAGGCAAGCCCTTATTGTTTTATCTTAGGCAAGGCATTGCTCTCTTTCTTTCTCCCTTCTTTACATTGCAATCTAGCAGGTTCATCTCTGCATCTCTACTCTAATGTCAAGCATAAGACTTTGCACCTAAAGTTTAGGCCAGATTACTTCTGAGGTAATAGTACCATAAGATCATGGGACTTAGACCTGGGAAGTTCCTTAGAAATAATTTAGTTTCTCCTCATTTTACGGATAAGAAAACTGAGGTACAGATAGTGGAAGGGATTTTTCCAAGATCATATAGCTAAGTTAGAAGCAGAGCTGGATTTTCATACGGATGGCCTTTGACTTCAAATCCAGTATTGTCTGCTTTTCTATTACTCTTCCCTTTCTAATTCTAGGATGCTATGATTCTTAGATTCATAGACATATGATGAATTGATTAATCATGCAAATAAAGCGTATTTTTTTTACCCTAACCACTCCCAACTCTTTAATTTGGTTAGGTTGGCCATAAATGTTCCTTGATATATTTAATCAGTGGATTCCCTAACTCTACAAACTATTGCTCAGTGTAATAAAGTAAGAAGATCCTCATTGTTTCCTGTTCCAGATGAAAGCACAGTTTAGTTTCCTGCAGTCTGGAGGGGTATGAACCCCTGTGGTTATGTCCTGAGAGAAATCTGATATCTGGACATGCAGAAGCTTTTTCCTTCAAAATTGCATCCCAGGGGCCTTGCATGGCTTCCAGCACTTTGGTGATTCTCTCAATTTAGGATTTCTATTCTCCTCCCCATGAAAATCTGATGAAAATGCAACTAACAAAGAGAGGAAGTCTATTAAGTCCCTCTTTAAATTGGATCCCCCCAAATTGTTACCCTATATTTCTTATTTCATTTGTGAAGAAGTAGGGTATAATAGGAATAATGCTAGACCTAGATATAAGAGAGTTGAGTTTGAATCCCAGTTCAAACACTTATGAGTTGACTACAGTTAGTGCTTTTCCTCCAAATCCACTTGTAATTATTTTATATGTATACTTTGTGACTTCAGGCAGACCATAATCTGCTTGAGGGAGGGAAATACTTTCATTTTGTCTTTGTATCCCCAGCATCTAGCTTAGGCCTGCTACATAGTGCTTAATGAATGCTTGTTGATCTATCAAATTGGGTAATATCACGTAAATCTCTTTAACTCATAGAATGAAAGCTCCAAAAGGAACTCAATGGGAAAAAGATGATCAAGGGATTATAAAGGGATATTCTAGATGAAGAAGGCCACAAAGGTGGCTGGATGTTCCAGGGTGAGGAGGCTTCAGGAGTGAGGGATGTTTCTGGATGAGACAGTGGGAGAGGCTTGGTTTTGAACTCTGGACACTGGCATAGGGCCAGAAATGGAATTTAAATCTGGGAAGGTGCCTAATGCGTCGTTTAGTATGACTCATCAGTTCTATAGTTGGGGTAGATAATTATCCAAGGGTACCACCAAAATGGGTATTAAAGGATTAGAACCCGTGTCTTTCGACTCCCAACCTAGTGTTGAGTATGATCTATGCCAGTGAATTGATAGAGTATTTGGCATTTATTACCTCAGAAACGAGTATCTCCTCTCAGGGACAAATAAGAAAAAAGAATACTGGTAACATAGAAGGTCTTGCAAGGATAGACAGAGAAACACAAATTTAGACCTGGAGGGGACCTTAATTGTTGGGACAATTAGAGAAGTAGAGAAGATCCATTTCTACCTGGCCTGCTACACTTTCCTCGATAATCCTATGTGTTCCTTGAAATTCCCTAAATTTTTGGCTTGAAACAAGTGGTGAAACATTCTAGTACCCCAAGTACATGATATTTAAAGAATACTTACATTGTAAATACCCTGTACTTAGGGTCTCTTAACCTAAAGTACTATTCTCCTCTGCTTATGAATTCAGACACATTAGAGGAAATGCCACTATTTGTAAATTATATTTTAAAACATACTCCACTGAGTACACGCTTTCTTCCTTAAAATCTACTACCATTACCACCACCACCACCATTACCACCACTACCACCATCACTACCACCGCCACCACCTTCGCCAAAGAAAAACAAAAAAGCCCAGATTTTTTCCCCCACATCAATGCTCTATGTGCTTGTGTGCTAAAGGAGCTCAGAGCCTTCTATACACCAAAGATGAGGAATCTCTCTATGCTGGAGCAATAAAGGATACATGATGGCGATATTTTTATTAAGATGGTGATCCATCAGTTCAGGAGATGATACAGTGCAGTGGGCCCATGATGCTGCCAATGTATATCGTGATGTGACATTTTTGTAAAGAAGAATATTAATATATAATGACAGAGAAAATCTGAATAAAGTAGACTTTAGATAGGATCAGAGGCATAGGCTTCAGAATGAGAGTAGTAAAACCATGGTTACTTATGTGGAGTTCAGTAAACTGACAGAATATGTATGTATATTTTATATCGTGACTGCTATTCATAAAGTTATGTGTAAAATCCTAGAGTATTAGAACTGACATTAGGCATTAGAAATCTATTCAAGCAACCTCATTTTTACAGATTGGGAAACTGGGGCTCAGAGAAGTGAAATGAAGAACACAGCTAGTGAGGGTCAGAGTTAGTCTCCTGAGCAGAACCCCCATCTCCTAGTTCTCATAGCCCAGTGCCATTTCAATGAAAAGTAACTTTGTTCAGTTTCTCTCTTGTTAAATTATAGGTCCCAGCAGAAATATGCTTCCCTACTTTTAAGTGAATTAGCAGCAAGAATGTTAACCTCTACATATGACTTTTCTTTCATTAGCTGAGAATAAATGACAGAAGGGCATAGCACAGAAATTTATTCTGTTTCCATAATAAAACTGTTCTCTACCTGGCAAGTAAGGACTTGGTGAAAAGAGCAACATTTCCCTCTAGTGGTCAGTGCAAAGCATTGCTGACAGCTTGAGGCAATGCACGCTTCCATTGTCTGGATAGAGTACACAAGCATTTTAAAGTTGGAAGGAATCTTAGACTTTGGCTCGTAGAATGTCAGAATCAGAAGGGTGTTAAAAATATAAAACATGCAATGTTAGCTCTTGAAGCAATATTAGAGCATAGAATGCCAGAGGTAGAAAAGAACTCAGAATATACAATAATAGAACATAGACTACCAGAGCTAGAAGCGATTTAGAATGAATGAATGAAAGCATACATGTATGAATGAATGAAAAAAAAAAAAAACAACCAACCAACCTAACATTTATTAAATGCTTACCCTGTGCAAATCCTTGGGGATGCAAATAGAAAAACAAGACAATCCCTGATCTCAAGGTATTCACCTAAGGGATATGTAGATAGAACATTTGTTTATCACTTGCTATGTGTCTGACATTTTGCCAAGCACTAATGATACAAATGAAAGAAAAGAAGGCAATAAAGTCTGTGACTTCCAGGAGAGTACCTAAAGGGGAGCTAGGAAGAGATAAGAGCTTGTCTAGGGTCTGGTAGCATCCAGGGAATGCTGTGGAGGTCTGGAAGCAGAGATGAGCAAGTTAAGGCCAAAGCTAGCTTATTCAAGTCCAGGTTTAATAATTTAATAATAGTGGGAGACAATACACGTCGAAAGTTTTAGCTACAAGGGAAAAGAGGGCCCCTGAAGGTGAGTAAGCTTTAGGGCTTGATGGCAAGACAGATAGACAATTCATCTTCTTAATATTATATTCCTATTGCAATATTGATCTCTGATGCGAACTATTTTAACAGTGCCAAAGATTTTAAGTCTGTGATCCAGCCCCTTCATTTTAAAGATGAGGTAAATCAATCAAGAAAATATTTTGTTGGATTTAATTCTGCAAAGCTTGTGGATATGAGCAACGGAGGTCTATTTTAAAACTTTCTCAATATTTTGAAAAGATTCCATGACTTTTGTAGTTTGGTCACGAAAACTATAATTATTGTGTCTTTAAATCACAGATATCGAGAAATGTACCTCTTCAAAGTAATGTGCTATATTTAAATTTCTTGGTACGTTTTCTCAGTACGGCATCATTAATTCACTTAAACACTTTGTAGAGATACATGTGATAGGACGCCTGGCAGTCAGAAGACACACATCCTAGGTTTGTCACTTTCACTATTTGGGTGACCTGGGGAAGATCGTTCACCCCTTTGGTCCTCAGTTTCTTGATCTATAAAATAAGGCACTTTATAAGATGATCTCTAGGTCTGTTGCTATAGAAATCAGTAAACCATTGTATTAGAGCTGGAAAGCAGCTTAGAGTTCACGTGAACAACCTGTTTCCCAGAGAGATTAAGCAATTTACCTAAGGTCACATAGCTAGCTGGAAAGGAATTCAGGATAATCTAGCTCAGTGCTAGTTTTCTGCTCTGTTTTGTAACTGTTTAATTGTAGAAGTTGAATGGAATAAAATCAGTGACTTGCTAGGAAGCTGAATTCTAGACACTGATCTCACATACATTGTTTATAAGCAGCCTCCCATCAGATTGGAACAACCCTCTCCAAATGCTCACTTAAATGTGAGACAATATTTGTGCAATGTGCCATTCCATTCCTTGTCCATGTGTGAATGGAGCTTTTAAAACTCAAGGCCAGTAAGCAGTCTAAAATTGAGGATAAAGATGGAATCACAAAGAAGGGCCTGGAAGGATGATGGACAACTTCATTAACAGACAGGCTTTGGGATCATTTTCCTCTGAATTTACTGTCTTTTGAAAGAAAGATACCTGTAGCATACATGACTTTCAGCTTTATGGTAAGGATGAATTATGCTAATGAGGCAATCAGTTCTAAAGACTGGAGCAGTAATCCAGGGAGCAGAAGACAATCTATGTATTAATTATTATTATTAGTGTTAATTGTGTGACATTCCTAAAAGAGTAACAGAATATCAGTGGCATAGAATGTCAGAGCTGGAAAATACATTTGAGATTATGGGAGCATGATCTTCTAGACCTAGTAGGGACTTATAGGTTATGTAGTCTAACTCTTTCATTTTGTGGATAAGGAAAGAATCCCAGAGGTTAAATGACTTGTCCAAAGTCACATAGGTGACTTTGAGTGCAGAGCCTGGATTCAAACTCAAGTCTTTTAACATTAGGTTTTTTCCTACTATTTCACACTGATCATCTTGTCTAACTCCCTGGCCTCCGTTTTACAGAGGAGGAAACTGAGACCCTGAAAGATGGAATGCCTTATCTGAGGGCTTACAAGTTGGTAACAGAATCAGAACTGAAATTCAGGTATCTTGACCCTTAATTCATTACTCTTTTCACTGAATCAAACTTTCAATAATATAAATAGTATGACTCTTAAAGATCTTTATATGACTGGCTTTGGAATAACAGAGTATTGCATTCAAGTTGCTTATTGAGAAGGGCTCAGTGGTCCAGGGACAAATTGAGTTGGTTGAAAGTTTGTCAAAGAAGTGGAGTATCATGGAGTATGTGTTACTGTTTATTGTTTTGCTTATTTTGTAATGTCTTATGTTCTCTTCTGTACTGTGTTCTGTCCTATTCTGTCTGATATTAAAAGACATAAGGCCTTTTGAAAGTTCATTCTTTCAATAAATTTTTAAAAGTATTTATTATGCAAAGCACTGTTTTAGGTACTAGGGAAGATAAAAGGTTTAGATAAGATAAGATCACTGAACTCATGCAGCTTACAGAATCATAGGGATAGGATATGAACCCAGATGTGTACAATGGACTGCATAATATGATAATTTCTTTAGTGAGGTGCATAACAAAGAGCTCTATGATTGCTAGGGGAAAATGCCATTGACTCACCCAGGGCAATCAGGGAAGGTTGCATCTGGATAGAAACATCAGTTGTGGACTTTGGAGGATGGACAATAGTTCATCAGCTGAGGAGAGAAATGGTAGAATATTCTTGGCCCAGGGAATAATGTGACCAAAGACATAGAATTTGAACAAATGTGATTATGGGATTTGAGGGAAGCAGGCAAAGAATTATCTCATTCCATTAAGTATAGAGTGCATAGAGATGAAAAATCTGAAAAAAAAGACTGAAAAAATGAATGGTGCTAAACTGTATAGAGCCATGAGAGAGAAACTGAACTTTACTCAGTGGATAATAGGAAACCACTAAACACTATTTTGGAGTATAGTTACATGAATACATATATATAGAGAGAGACAGAGACAGAGAGACCCAGAGAGAGAGTCAGAGATACACAGAGAGATCTAGATCCCTCCCTTTATATCTTTATATATGTATATTATATGTAATGAATTAATATCTATCTATCTATTATCTGTATCTATCTATTTACACACATATATGCATATGTGTGTGTGATCTAGCAGCAGGGTAAAAGATGGATTGGAGGGAGAAAAAGAAGGTTGTACTCTTAGGAGACTGGTAAAAAATGAAGGCAGGTGTTCATGGTAACCTGCACTGAGGGGTAACTGTGGAAACAGAGGAGAAAGTTAGAGATGTTGCAAAGGTGTAATACATAGGACTTGGTAGTCGGATGGATGAGAGAGATGAGAAACAAAGAACAGTCAGAACCAATCTCAAGATTTCGTGCTTGGAAACCTGTTTAATGGTGATGACGCAGATAGAAACAGGAAAGTTAGATGGGGAGCAACCAATTACAGTGATTTTGGACAGATAGGTTTGGGGTGAGAAATCCAGATTTATTGGAAAGTGCTGTATAAATGGAGGTTTCTCCTCCTCCTCTTCCTCTCCTCCTCTTGCTCCTCTTCCTCTTGCTTTTCTTCCTCTTCCTCCTCCTCCTTCTTTTCATTCTCCTCATCTTTTTCCTCCTTCCCCTTAAAAATGCTGTATTTTGAAGTTTTTACATGTTTATAGTACAAATTATAGGTGTTTGTATACTTGTTGCAGATCCTGGAACATTTATCAAAATTTTTTAAAGCCTGTGAAATAATATGCGAATGAGAAAAAGAATGTGCCAACATATTTTAAATTCCTGTGTTTTTATGCTTTTAGTAAAAAGCCATATTAATACATGCTCACAATTATTTCTGAACAGTAAAGTACTGTATAGAATATATTTCCATTTAAACATACCTCCCTCATTGGTTATGCTACGAAAAGAGGGAGAATATATATATATATATATATATATATATATAAAATTATATTTCCTGCAATAAGAGGCTTTAAATGTAATCTATTTCTTAGCTAAAATAGATTTATTAATCATATTTCTTTTTCCACTTTCTGAAAACTGAAATAATATAAATTTTCCTTTCTACTTCTACCTCCTTTCAATCTTGATTTCTGTGCTCCTCTTTCCTTTCCTTTCTCCCTCCCTTCCTTTCCCCTTTCCTTCCCTTCTTCCTTTCTTCCCTTTCTTGCCTCCTTCATTCTGTCATTCCTTTTTTCCTTCCTTCCTTTGTTCCTTCTTTCTTTCCTTCCTTCCTTCTTTCTCTTCCTTCCTTCCTTCTTTCTCTTCCTCTCTTCTCTTCCTTCCTTCCTTCCTTCCTTCCTTCCTTCCTTCCTTCTTTCCTTCCTTCTCTTCCTCCTTTCATTCCTATCAACTACTAGTGCTTTCTTACTCAAACTACCTTGTATTGAATTACTTTTGATTTGCCTTTTTTTATTTTACATTTATACTGTCTATACTTACACATATACTTGTCTGTCCCATTGTAAGCTCTTTGTGAATAGGGATTGTTTTATTCTTTTTATTACCCAGCATCTAACACAGTCCCTGGAACATATTAGGTGTGTAATAAATGTTTGTTAATTGATTAATTCGCAAGATCATGTAATTAGTAGCAGAGATAGGATTCTAACTGAGGTCCTCTGACTTCCCATTCAGTTGTCTACCTACTAGGCATTTTGATTTTTACCTAAGGATAACGTTCTTCAGCTTCCAACAGCATGGAATATGTGGAAAAAGGCAATAGATGCCTATTGACTATTCCCTAATATCATCCTTTACTGCCCCTGTGTATAAGCTGTGGACACCCCCTGGCTGGAACCTAAAGTTCCACGCATAGAGCACGGGCTGGTTATTTCAATTGATCCTTGATCGCCAAGGGCATGTCAGCACAGAGGGCCCACACTATATGTATACCTATACCTGGAATGTACTTTTGCTACACTTCTACATCTTGAAGCTCTTCTCTTTTTTTCAAGGCTCAACTCAAGTGTCATATCCTTCATGAAACCCCTGTCCTCATCAGTGTGAAGGCAAACTAGGCCATCTTTTGCCTCATATATTACCTAGCCTTTAATCACTGAATGGGTGTTGCCTCAGACAAACTGAGACCTGGGAAAGACCTTAGCTTAAAAAGGCCAAGGTCTCCCACTGTATCTGGGGCCATCTCCAGTGGTTCTGACCTATGTCTGGCCACTGGACTTTGATGACTCTGGAGGAGAGAGTGGAGCTGATGACTTTGCATAGCTCTGCCTCACTTAAATCCAATTCACTTGCAAGTCAAGACATCACCTTCCTGGTGTCATTGGTCTCCTTTGAGAACGAAGGATAAACAACAACAACAAACAGCAGTCCTCATTAGTGTCCTTTGTTTTGAAACCAATTGGACCATCTTCTTTCTATCTCACTCTTGTCTTCTGTGATGTTTGTTCCCAACTGAATCCCTAGCTTCTGCCTGTGGCCATGTTGATTGATGAAAACTTCTTATATCTAGCCATATGCCCAGGCCATCTTCCTCCAGGCCACTATGCATGGCACTCCCCCTGCCTCTGACTTTACATCCCTTTTTCTGGGAATGGTAATCAAATCAATATCAACATTATTCCTAGAAAGGGTACATTATTTGAGTGATGTATTCTTTACTTAGCATGCCTGTGATTTCATCTTCCCCAGTCACCTTCCCTTAAAATGTATTTTGTCTCCCTATTAGGATGTAAGCTCCTTGTGGATATGGACTTTAAAAATTTTTCATATTTGTTTTCCCAGACCACTGTAAGAACTTAACAATTTTTTTATCCAATTGATTTATTTATTCTTAATATCTTTCCTCTCCTCTCTTTCTGCTATGGCACAGAAAATTTCAGTGATTTTCCCAAGGTCACCGAGTAGTGACAGAGCTAGGAGTTAAAGAGAAACATTCCGATCCCCAGCTTAATGATCTCTTCACTATCCCCAGCTTCCTCTTTAACATAGGTCTAAATTTGGCTTTGAAAGTCAACTGCTAAGTTTTTAATTGTAGTTTGTGGTTCACATTGTTTTCTGTAGTTAATTAACTCAGCTGACTTTGCCTCAATTTGTTACCAAATAGTATAAAGGTGATGTACTGGAGAGCATGGGTGATGCTTTTCGGGAAACTGTTAGACCAGAAGTTTTCTCTGCCTGTTTCAATGGCAATGGAATATTGTCAATTCATTCATGGCTCCCATTTTCTGAACATATGAAATTATGCTGGTAAAGGTGTTTTTCTTTCAGGTATTATTCCCATAATCTCCCATAACTTTCTGTATCCCTCCTAGTCACTTCTATATTATTACTTACATTAATTTGGATTCTTGGTGTCTATTGTGATGCTTATAATACCATAAACTATGTGAGAATAAGTCCACTCATCTAAATTTTCTTTATATAGTACCTACATAGTTCTGGGCACATGGAAGACAGCTGATAAATGTGTTTGGTTGAGTTGAGCTGATCTCAGCTTGGTTTATTTACTCTCCATGTTATTGTGGAGTTTTATTATTACTAGTAATACTTTATATTACCATATCACTAGGCCTTATATTATAGTTTTTGTTGCCTATGTATTCAACTGCACAGCAAGATTTCACACAGAATATTGTCTTTTCCTCTCAACATTGCTTGTTTACATGGGATAGGATCAAAAGGAAAAGGAAAGAAACAACTGGATTCATGATCTTCTCACAGAAAAGGCAGCTGTGATATAAGGGACATTTCAGGAAACAGGATAAGCTGTTTATGTACCCATAACCATGTGAACCTTGACCTGCCTTAATATTTGGAATTGGTCTCTTCACCATATAGCACCTAGGTGGAAATGAACATTAGAAAGAAATTATATAGTCTCAAGTAGTTAGTAATCTGTGCATGTGTGAGTGTGTGTATGAAAAAAAAGTTTCTCTTTATTCATTCTTCCTCAGTCACAGTTTTTTTTTCTTGAGACTCCTTTCTTCTTCAGAAGTAGAGGAAAGGGGATGATATTGGCTATCTACCACATGAAGAAAACAAACCTATGGAATGTGTAAGTGCAGAGCCATCTGGCTGCTCATCCACTTTCACACAGGTTATAAGGGTCACTGAGAGCCCTCAGAAGGCTGTTGATACCCAACTCTGACAGGAAACACTTGATCTGGTCCCAGTGGTCCCCAGACAAGAGGCATGTTACTTCTCTGAACCTGGTGGTCGGTGATGGTACAAATGGAGCAAACAAAGTGAAGGTACTTTTTTAGGAGTAGACATAAGGAGTAGTATTAGCTGTTGTTGAACCAGCTGCCGTTCTGTACATCACAACGTTCTGTAGCTACTAGAGGATCTAGCTCCCAGCCCCAGCTCTGCTACTTTGGTATTCATTTGACCTGAGGCAAGTTACTTTACATCCTTGGCCTCAGTTTCCTAACCTGCAAAATGAGGAGGATGACCTCAAAGGTGCCTTCTAACTTAAATTATGATCAAAGGCTTTTGGATCAGTAACTTCTGTTCCTCCCATTAACTTTTGAATAAAACCATGAAGTTATAATGTTAATCAATCAATAAATATTTATTAGGTGCCTATTATATGCCAGGCACTGTGCTAAGCTTTGGGGATATAAAAAGAGGTAAAAGATAGTCTCTGCCCTTAAAGAGCTCATGATTTAATGGGGTAGACACACACAAACTAATAGATACAAAATGGGCTATTTACAGGATAAATAGGAAATAATTAACAGAGGGAAGGCACTGGAATTAAGAGCAGTTGGGGAAGACTTCCTGTAGAAAATGGGATTTTTATTGGGACTTAAAGGAAGCCAGTCTGAGTGTAGGAGGGAGAATATTCAAGGCATGAGGGACAGTCAGTCAGAGATAATGCTGGGAGCTGAGGGTTGCGGTGTCTTGTTGGTAGAACAGCCAGGAAGCCAGTGTCCTTGGATGGGAGAGTACAAGTTGGGGAGTAAATTGTAAGAAGACTGGAAAGGTAGGAAGGGGTTAGGTGATGAAGGGCTTTGAATGTCAAGCAGAGCATTTTGGTGTTACTCCTGATGGCAATAGAAAACCAATAGAGTTTATTGAGGAGTGGGATGACATGATGAGACCTGTGTTTAAGGAGAATTACTTAAGTGGCTGAACAGAGGATGGATTGGAATAGGGAGAGACTTGAGGCAGACAGAATCACCAGCAACACTATTGTAATAATCAAGACATAAGGGAATGCGGGCCTGTACTAGAGGGGTGGACGTGTCAGAGGAGAGAAGGAGGTGTATTCCAGAAATGTTGTAAAGGTGAAATTGACAGCTTGGATATGGAGGGGATGGGGAAGAGGTGAGAGACAGTGAGGAGGTCAGGATGAATCCTAGATTGTGATACTGAGAAATTGGGAGAAAGGTATTGCCCTCTGTAGTAATACAGAAGGTGGTAGTGGAGGGGTGGGTTTAGGGGAAAAGATAATGGAGTCTGTTTTGGACATATTGAGATGTTTAAGCTGTCTACTAGATATCCAGTTTAAGATCTGATATTGGAGGTCAGTAGAAGACTGGGGTAGGGAAGGTAGACTTGAGAATCATCATCAGAGGAATGACAATTAAATCCATGGGATGGTAATCACCAAGTGAAGTAGTATAGAGGGAAAAGAGAAGAGATCCCAAGACAGAACCCTGAGAGACACCTACAGTTAGAGGGTGTGATCTGGAGGACAGAGAATAATTAAATTAATTTCTATTTACAGAATGGTAATTCTAGAAAAAAAACAAAACAAAACCTTAGAACTTATCTAGTCTAATTCTCTTTATACAGTTTAAGAAACTAAAGCCGGGTGAGGGGAAGTGACTTATTCAAGGTCACAGTAAACTGAAGAGTCAGAACTATGACTCAGATCTATAGACATTGAAATTCAGTGTTCTTTATTATGGAAACTGAATCCAAAAAAAAGTATTTTATGGCATTGAGGGTAATAGCATCCTTCTAGTCCCTCCGGCTCACAATCTAGGAGCTCTGCATTCCTTAGCATCTCTCATACACCATATGCAAGCCATGGCCAAGGCCTGTCAATTTCACGTACTTTGTACCCAGGACAGCTCAGTGAAGGCACAGAAAGAAGGGAGCTATGATGTAACTTCTAGCCTAAGTAAGTGCTAAATAAATGTATGAGGGAGGAAGGAAGGAAGGAAGGAAGGAAAGAAAGAAGGAAGGAAAGAAGGAAAAAAGGGAGGGAGGGAGGAAAGGAGGGAAGAAGGGAGGAAGGAATGTAACCATTTTAACACATCTGCTATGTGCCAGGAACTGTGCTAAGCACTTCACAAATATAATCTCATTTAATCTTCCAAACAACCCTGGGAGGTAGGTGCTGTTAATATATCTATTTATAGGTCAGGACACTTGGGCAGCCAGAATTTAAAGGATTTGCCCAGGGTCCTTTTCTTCCCCTTCCCCTTTCCCTTCCCCTTTCCTCCTTCCTTCTCTCCTTCCCTTTTTCCACAATTGGCAAACATGAAAAATAGAGAAATAAAATATATGAAGTACTTTGCAATGTGGTAGAAGGTTCTCTTAGGCAGTATTGCTATAATTGTTATGTGTTATCATAAAATATGAGTAAGAATGTGTAAAGTTATTCTCTTAGCCTTTGTACTTTTAGTACACTTATTGCAGATTTTGGAACAGTTTTCAAATATTAAAAAAGAACTGTGAAGTAATATGGGAATGATAAAAGGAACATGCCAACATATTTTAAATTCCTATGTTTTTATATTTTCAGTAAAAATGCCATATTAATATGTGCTCACAATTATTTCTGAATAGTAGAGTACTGTATTGAATATATGTCCATTTGCATACACGCAGGCACACGTGTGCGCACACACACACACACACACACACACACACACACACACACTTCCCTCACTGGTTGTGCTTTGGAAGGTAGTGGATACATATTAAAGTTATTCCTGCTGCGTCCCACAAGAGACTTTAAATATAGTCCATTTCTTAGCTAATAAAAATTTTTTAACATAATACCTTCTTATTTTGTGAAAACTGAAATAGTTTTCATTTTCCTTTCTTCTTTTATATCTCTCACTATGCCTTTCTGACTCTCTCACTTTCTTTTGCTCTCGCTATCTTTCTTTTCCTCCCCTTTTTTCCTCTTTGCAAGTCATTTAACTTCTGTCTGCCTCAGCTTCCTGAACTGTAAAATGGGTATAATAATAACACCTACCTCAAAGAGCTGTTGTGAGGATCATATGAGATAATTGGAAAACACTTAGCAAAGTGCCTAGCACATAATAGGTGCTTAAAAATGCTTATTCCAATGCATTAAGTCCCATTTCCTTCCCCCTAGTCTACACTATTACATTTGAAGTTTTGTATATATTTACACATACGTGTACATATTTTCCATTTTGCCTTTATATCCCTGTCTCCTAGAACACAGTGGGCACTTAACAAATGCATCTTGGATTGAATTGGATAGATAAGTTTTATGCTTTTCATATATGATTTCTTATAGGATTGGAGGAATATGTAACGTAACAATATTAAAATGTGGCAGATATATGAATATATTTGAATATATGTATTTATAATGCATATGAAATATATAGCTTGTTAAACAATACAATATAGTAATAGAATATAACAAATATAGTAAACAAAATGATATATAGCTTAGTAAACAATATGATATAGTAACAATATAATATAGTGGACAATATAATATATAGCTTAGTAAATAATTTAATATGATACATTCAATGGTCAATTATAATATTCATCTCACGCATATTCATTCAACAACTATATTCACTGAGTTCTTGCTATGCTACATAGAACATATAAGTAGGCTGGATATTTTTTCACATTAAATAGCAACATTAGAAGAAATGAGGAAGTTCTTTGTTGAAGTCTACTCCTGACACAGTCTGTGTGCCCCTGGGCAAATCATTTGACATTTCAGTGCTCTAGGAAGCTTAGACTATAAGATATAAAGAACTGCCAACCCACGTTAGTAGAAGGAATTTCCTCACACTGTAATACCCAACACCAATGAGATCACCTGTTCAGTCCCTGACTCCTAAACATCGATATCAATTTGACAACAATACAGGAAACATTGTGTACTGAACTATTTTTTCTAATCAACTATTGCATACTTAGTTGTAAACATTTTAGGAATATACAGGCTATGTGGCATTTCACATATGCTGCTTATTATACATTGACTGAAACAAGGCAATATTAACTGTTGACCCTCATGCCATAGAACATACTAAAACAAATGGAGAACCCATGCCTCCTATGTAAACATTATTATTGTTGTTGAAGAATTGGAAGGTATAACAACATCTTAGGACCCAAGAAACCAAACTACGATGAACTAAGCTTTCAGGGAGGGCTCATGTGTATTGAAGTTGTCTATTTTTGCAGATATACTTATGGTATTATGGGACTGTGAAGGACAGAAGTATCCAAATGTTTAGTGTGTTCATTAAGTACTCTAGGGACCCATAGGTGGGAGGAAGGGTGAACATGTGCTGGGTAGTGGAGAAAGAATGGAATCTTTCTCCCTAGCCAAGACATAATAGATTTGCTCACATGCTCTTAGATTGTTAGAACAGGAGAGACCTTAGTAATTGTCTAGCTAAATGCTCTAATTTTATAGTTGAGGCGATGACAGCTCAATGACAGTCAAATGACTCAGTTAAGGTTACAGAGCTAGTGGCCAATTTGTGAAGGGAATACATGTATCCTGATTCTAAGTTCAATGCTTTTCCCATGACACCCATTCAATTCAATTCAACAAATATTTATTACTACATACAAAGTACTATGCTAGATATTGGGGACACAAAGATGGAACAATAATTATTGCACTCAAGGCATTTCCATTCTATTGGGATGGCCATGGTATACAACATGTACCCAGATAAATAAACACAAAATATATTAAAATTGTGCCAGGGGAAGCAAGATCTAATAACTGGGATGTCATCAGGAAGGGCCCCATGTAGGAGAGGTCACTTGAATTGTGGTTTGAAGGAAGCTAGAAGAGGTGGAGGTGAAGAAGAAATATGTTACAGACATGGTGGACTATTTGTGGAAAGTCATGGAAGGAGGCTGGAAATGGGATGTCATGCGTGAGTCACAGTATATTTGATTAAGGTGAGATGGATAAACAGAGCATTTATTAAGTACTCACTGTGTGGCAGTCATTGAGTACAGGCATACAAATATAAATACCAGGTATGTAAATATAGAGAAGCAGGACAGACCCTGCCCTCATAGTGTCTATGTTCTAATGGGGGAAGATAAGAAATAGAGGTTATGTGACCCAAGGAGGGGCATCACGAGGAGAAAGCTAATAAGTGGACTGGAGAGCTAGGCTCTGACAAGAGATGATAAAACCTTAACTATCAGAGCCAGGGAGTGTGTGAAAGGGAGAAATGTGAAATAAGAAAACAAAGCTAGGTGAGAGCCAGTTTGTGGAGGGCTTTAGATATGAAGTGAAAGATTTTGTATTGTATGCTGGAAACAATAGGAACACACTAAGATTTTTTTGTATAGGGGAATGATATGATATATGTTTTATGTATATACATTTGACAGTTGTGTGGAGGATAGATTGGAAATAAGGAAGCCAATTAGGAGACTATTGCAGTAGTCTAGGTGAGAGGTGATGAGAGGTTGGGCTGCAGTGGGAGCCCTTTGAGTGGAAAATGGAGAAATGATGAGGGGGTCAAATTAACAAGATTTTTTTTTTTTTGGATGTGAGGGTGAGAGAGAGGGATGAGCTGAGAATGACTTCAAAATTAAGAACCTGAGTAAGAAGGATGGTGGTTTCCTCAACCATAAAAAGGAAGTTTGGAAGAAGGATGGGTTTTTTTGGGGAAATCTAATAAATTCCATTTTAGACAAGTAGACTTCAATTAAGTACTTATTAATGTGTATACTCGGCATTGTGCTGGAACTGCAAAGATAATAGTTGTCTATTCCTTCATGGAATTTTATGTCCCTGGGGGAAGAGGATATAAAGTAGAATGTTATAGAGGCCATAAGTATGGCAAAAATACTTTTTTAAATGATTAGCTTAATAAATATTTGTTGAATTACCTTGGGTTAAATACGTCCTTTGCCCTAAGATGGAAAAAAATATGACCTAGATAATAGTTTGTTATATGGATTTGGGACCTGGTTGAGTAACCAATTAATAGGTCAGTGTCACTTTGGAAGCTCACTAAAGGAGTGCCCCCAGAAGTCTGTTTAGCTTTGTGAGGTTTAACCTTTTTTTTCCAGTGATAGATGGTTTGCTTATTCAAATGGCTGATGTACACAATTGGGAAGGATAGCTAACATGTTAGATGACAAAATCAGGATGCAAAGATATCCTTACCAGTTGGAATGTTGGGCTATTTTAATGAGATGCATTTAATGAAAATAAATGTAATGTTTTACACTAGTGTCCAAAAAAATCAATGGGAAAAATACAAAATGGGGGTAATATGACTATGTACCAGTTCATTTAAAAGATGTGTTTTTAATTTTAATTTTTGGTGGATTACAAACTCAGTTTTATTCAATAGTGTAATATGGAAGCCAAGCAAACAAAATTATAGTAATCTTAGTCTGCATTAAGAGAAGAACAATGTCTGGATTAGAAAGAAGGAAACAATAGTATTCCTGAATTTTGCCTGATCAGTCTACATCTGCAATGTTCTGCGTAGCTTTGGGTACCATATTTTAAGGTCAATGTTAGTAAACTATAACTGTTTATAGGTAGGTGTCTAGGATGGTATAAGGTCTTGAGATTACATCATGATTAGATTTGTTCTGTTTGGCCCATTAGAGCAGAGCTAAGAGAAGTGGGTAGTAATTGAAGTGAACCAAGTTGCAGGCTCGATGTAAAAGAAAAAAAAATCCCCCTCACTGCCATCTCATCTGTCCCCCTCACTCACCATATGCCCCACTCATTGGGCATATGGTGGAAAGGAACCCTTTGTCAGATATGGGTTTGACAGAATCACCTTGAGGTCTCCTCCAACACCAAGATTTTTTTAAACTATGGTATTACTTGCAAGATATTGTTCTGGCTTCTGATGATAGAAAGATTTTAAAAATGACACAGTCTCTGTATTCCATGAGAATATATTCTACAGATGGATGACATGATGAATAATAGTTAAGGTAGGATTTGTTGGTGTCAAAGAAGAGATTCAAACATAATTTTTTCTAGGAAAATTTGAGTAAGGGAAGAACAGTAATGGCTGGGTTATCATGGAAGACTTCGTAGGGCCGGAGGCACATGCCCTAAGTCTTGAAGAAATTTAAGGATTAAAAAAAGATGGCTATTAGGAAGGAGTACATTTCAGGCATGGAAAACAATATATGAAGGTACAGAAGGAGGAGATGGCATTTCAAGTTCAGGGGATTACTAATAGTACAGTTTGGCTAGAATGTAGTGTATATGAAGGAGGTTAATGGGAATGAAAGGACAAGTTGGAATCAGATTGTGAAGAATCTTAAATGCTAGGTTAAAGAGTTTATAACTGATACCATAGTAATAGGGACCTACTGATTTTAGGGGAGTGACAGAGATAGGCCTGTGGATTAGGAAGATTAGGTCGATAGCTATAAGAAGTATATGCTATAAAGGGAAAAGACTGGATCTATGGAGGTGGGTCAGAAGGGGAACCAGGAATAGAGAGTATGGATCAATTCTAGGGCTGAAGTGATCTTGCAGGAGAATGAGGTTCATGGGGCTGATGGAGTTCAGAAGAGTCTAGTCTATTGACCAGAGAGAAAGAAAGAAAGAGAGAAAAAGAAAGAAAGAAAAAAAGAAAGAAAGAAGGAAAGAAAGAAGGAAAGAAAGAAAGAAAGAAAGAAAGAAAGAAAGAAAGAAAGAAAGAAAAAGGAAGATGAATTTATGTGCCTGCTATGTATGTGCCAGTCATTGTGGTGGGTCTTGGGAATGCAAATACAAAAGTGAGACAGTATCCAACCTCAAGGAAGTAAACATTTTAACAGGAAGACAACATATAAGGGGGAATGGTAAAGCCAGGGAAGAGAATTTTGCTTGGAGGAGTCATAGAAATTGTGAGTGGGCTTATAGGACAGTCAACTGTCCCTCCTTTCCCTAGCAATGATAATATTGATTTGGTTATTGTTCTCAGAACAAGTGATTGAAAGTGAGAATGAAATGATATTGTCTGAATACAGACTGAAGTGTACTTTTCCTTCTTCCTTCCTTCCTTCCTTCCTTCCTCCCTTCCTTCCTTCCTTCCTTCCTTCCCTCCCTTCCTCCCTTCCTTCCTTCCTTCCTTCCTTCCTTCCTTCCTTCCTTCCTTCCT
>NW_020954596.1:21595870-21608897 GCF_900497805.2 Vombatus ursinus | reverse complement strand
TTTCTTTCTTTCTTTCTTTCTTTCTTTCTTTCTTTCTTTCTTTCTTTTTCTTTCTTTCTTTCTCTTCTTGTACAAAATGACTAATATGGAAATGTTTTACATGATCACACATATACAAACAAATAAAGCAAGGATGAAATGGGAATATGCCCAGATAGGGTATTCCTAGGAGAAGAGTGGCTGGGAAGTGAAGCATAGAGCTCATAATCTAACAGAATAAGACAATATATAAAAAAGAAGCTGAAAAGGGGTATGGGTAGGGAGGATAGACAATACCCCAGGAGCCAGGTGGGAAATTATGAGATGGTTGCCTTGGGCACCCACCTTAAATGGAGGATCTGGGAGGATTCTTCAATGCCCACTGTTCATTCTCTATAATCAGAGGGAGGGAAGGTCTCTAGGGGCAAGGAGTACTGAGGAAGTATGAGTTTCAGAGTTGATGTGATTTTGTGGGATCGTGATGAAGTCCAGGAGTGCAACTGGGAGGGAAATGATCACTACACAATTATAAATGGAACTCATTATCTCCCCCTGCCCCCATTATTCCCTCCATTCCTTCTCGCTTTGCTGTTACTATCAAGAGCATCACCATCTTTTTTTCAGTTACCTACATTTTCAATCTAGACATCATCCTCTACTCTTAATTCTGTCTCAATTCCCACCCCCAACATATCCACACATATTATTAAGTCCTGTTGTGTCTGCCTGCGTAACATCTCGCATATATTCCTCCTTCTGTCCTCTGATACTGTCTCTGCCCCTGTTCAGGGTCTCATCCCTTTACACCTTCACACCTGGATTGTTGCAACGACCAGTTAGTTGGTCTCCCTGCTGCTAGTCTCTCCCCTTCTCCAATCTATCCTGCATTCAGCTGTCAAAGTAACACCTCTTCCCCAACCCATTAAATATCTATTTGTAACTCCCTATCTCCTCCAGGGTCAAATATATAATTATATATTTGGCTTTTAAAGACCTTTATAACCTGGCTCTCCTACTTTTCTAGTATTCTTTTCCCTTATACTCTTCAAAGTACTCTGTGATCCAATGCCATTGGTCTCCTTACTGTTCCTTAAACAAGACACTCCATCTCCAGCCTCTGGGAATTTTCAGTGGCTTTCCCCATGCTTGGAATTCTCTTCCTCTTTATGTTTGCTTCCTGGCTTCCCTCGAATCCCAGCTAAAATCCCACCTTTTACAGGAAGCCTTTTCCAATCCCCCTTAATGCTAGTGCTTTCTCCATGTTGATTGCCTCCCCAATTTATCCTGTCTATATCTTGTTTGTACATAGTTGTTTGCATGTTGTGTCCTCTGTTAGACTGATTTCCTCAAGAGCAAAGACTTTCATTTTTTGCCTTTCTTTGTATCCCCACTGCCCGGTACATGGAGGCAGTTTAATAAAGGCTTGCTGTCTGACTGATTGACTATTGTCAGCCTTCATTATTTTGTTTCCGTGAAGTTCTATGTATTCCAGAAAAATTTCTTTAAATTTTTAACTAGCTCATCCTATGTTCAAAGAACATCTAATAATCCATGTCTTTTAATGGTCAAGTCTTCATTTTCCTATAGCTACCTTAGGGCTTTTGACCCTTTATTTCATTGATATTGTATGAAGTTTTTGTTGGGGTGCTTTTCCAACTAGTTACTAGGCATTTTGCAGTTCCAAAATGTTTAATGTTGGTATTATATAGACATTAAATGCTTTAAATATTTTTTTACATATCTTTGATTTATCATCATTATAATATTGTTCCCGATGATTATTATCTAATTCTACCCATCCTTTTCAATGAGGTTCAGATAGAAATGTGCCTGAAACAAGTTGCTATCCTGCTATTATTCCTTTATATCTGATGTTCTACGGACTGTTGAATGCTGGATCACATAAATGTTTTTTGTAGTTGAATAAAAGCATTAGAATGTAAGCTCCTCCTTTCTAGGCTTCTAAAAGCATCCTTGGCACAATTCCAAGGTCTGACAGGACATTGGGGATTATGAATATGCGTTTCATTCTGTTCCCACACAATTTGCCTCTCTTCAGCCAGGTCTCTATAATTTGCATGTTTTTCATTTTACGTAGCTGGAAGATTATGAGTATTTGGGATAGTGACACACATTAGAAACGTTATTTTTATAAATCAGTGTTATGTCTGAGCAATTGAGGGCAATTGTTTGGTCTGTGATAATGGTCTGGTTCCAATATGATTTATTGTTAGAGTTATCTATTTTTTATTTTGATGTCTGTATCTGTATTTGTGAGTATTTATCATCCATCTATCTGTCAGAACAAGGAAAAAAAGTGAGCTGCAAAATGTATAATTCTGGCCAGCACATCCCATTTTGCTAGGTATTTGCTGGGTGTAGATTTTGCAGCCTGAAGTGATGTCAGTCAGTAAGCTTTTTATTAATTATTTCAACATTGATTATATAGGAGATAATGATAATGACAATCAATTTAGAATATAAGAGAAAATGAGAAAGACAGTACCATGTAACACATCTCCCTGCAATTCCTTTCTCTCATTGGTGAGTTTCTCCTGGGGCCTACATTTTATGGAAGCATTCAGCCTAGCCATCATCAGCTCCTTTCCCAGCTGTACTTCTGACTCTTTAGACTTTGGACTTTGTCACCATGCTGGGCACTATGTTAGGAACTGGGGTTATAAACAGAAGCAAAAATAAAGGCAGATACTGCCATCAAGGTGCTCACATTCTAATAGGGGAAGATGACATATAAAAGGAAGCTGAAGAGCAGTGGGGGAGGAAGGGAAGTTATCCTCACAGGGACATAGTGGTAACATCCAAGGTCTGAGGTATCAGAAGCTCAGCTGAGAAAGGATCAGGGGATGGCCAGTCTGGGTTCTTCCCGAAAAGGTAGACCACACGAGAAACTGACCGATGGGAGAAGTGGTCTGAAAGGGAGGAGAGATGGTGTGTTGTACTGCCTCTGCCATTTCTTTATGTATGCCAAATTGATGACTACAATTATTATCATTAATTGATGATGAAACCTTTCGTGGGAACGAGCATAGGGAGAGAGGTGAGGACTAGACCAGGGGTGGGGAACCTGTGGCCTCGAGGCTGCAGGTTCCCCACTCCTGACATTAGTACAGGGAACAAATGGGTAAGGAAACTCCCTCTAACCACTTGTGTTGGCCCTTATTATCTTAAACAGTTACCAGAGAGGTTAAAATTTTCAATTCAATTCAATAGACATTTGCTAAGCACCTCTATGTGCTAAACACTGTGTTGAGTGTTGGGAATGCAAGTTATGATGAAGAAAGTCCCTACCTTAAAGAAGCTCACAATCTACTGGAGGCGGGGACAATACGCGAAAGGAAGCTGGAAAGTTGGGGAGGGCACCAAGGGGTGCTGATTGTGGTGGGGGAGGGGGAGGATGATGTTCCTTGGAGTCCAAATAAAGCTGATGGAAAGTGATAGTTGACTGGAAAGTTCAGATTCCAGCCTTTCCTAAAGAAAATTTTGAGGAGGAGTTTGGTGCTCCATTCTACAATCCTCCAATCAGAGGGGAGAGGCAACTGAGATGATTGAGAAGGTGTTGAGAATCCAAAGCTAAGTCACTCACCAGAATGATGAGATTTCAATTGTTATTCCCAGGGTTACACATAGGTAGCTAGGTGGTATAGTGAATAGAGAGCAGAGCCTGGAGTCAGGAAGACCAGAGTTCAAATATGGCCTCAGACACTTACTAGCCATATGACCCTGGGCAAAACATTTAACCTTGTTTGCCTCAGTTTCCTCATCTGTAAAATGAGCTGGAGAAGGAAATGGCAAATCACTCCAGGATCTCTGCCAAGAAAACATAACTGACCACCACCAACAAATATATCAGAGGCAGGATTTGAACCTAGGGCTTTCTGGTTTTGAAGCTGACTCTATGCACTCTAACAACTTGCTTCTGGGTCTGACCGTATTGGTGATAATAGTCAGGCAAAGTAGATATTTATCAGAACTATTATCCTTGGGGCAAGGAAAAGACAACAATGAAAGAGGCTTGTAAGATTCTTCTCAAAATCTTCGCAAAGACCACCCCAGCCCCAGGCCATATGGTATTAACAGAGATAGTCCTCATATACTGATAATAATGATCTAATGATTTGTAGAGATGTCTCCTTCTGCAGTTTGGGTAACTGGAGATCCTAATCATCTCTTGTTAACAAGGCATAAAATAATAAATTAGTGTGAAGCCACTAGGGCTTGGGCAATGGATTCCTGGGACTCATCCTGAGTGATCTGGTGAGGTCGGGTTTGTTTTGCTCAGTTCAGGATCATTTCTTTTGCTCCTCCAATGGCTTCAACATCATAATAGCACAAACAGACCAGATGACCTCTCACCTGCCTTCCCTTTGATTAAGTCTCATTTTGTAGCAAAACTATGACTGATGTCTCTTCCTTTGCCTTCAATAAACTATTGGATAATCTGCCTATTATGCCTAATATCCTCTTGCCCCAACACACTATTGGTGTTTGGTTTGGATCCCCTGGAATGGGGGTGAACATTATATCTCTAACCTCCTAGGAAGCTCTGCTTCTTGGCTGGGTGGTGGAGGGGCTTGTGTTTTCACAGCTGTTTGTACTTGGAGAAGGCTTAGCTGCGGTTGTGAAGGTTCCCCCCTCACTAGTTCATCAGTGAGCCCACTGTGTTGGGGGGTTTGGAGCTGTTAACGGGCAGTATGGAGGGAAGGCTAAATTAATCATTTATGCTTTATTTATGCTCCCTCCCACCTTGGAGCTAGACAAGCGGATGCCAGCATTTCTCAGCCAATGGCTGTCCAGGTGACATGACATTTCATAACTAGTGGTGACATCCATCCCCAATGTTACATGTTAATGGGGCCAACTAGAGGGAGGAAATATGTAGACCTTCACTGAGCTGGCAGGTCTGTATGGCTCTTGGTAAGAATTTCTCCCTCTTGAACGTGAATCTAGAAACCCCATAAACTTTGGAAGCAAAATACCAATAGAATATTTTCCCATTATTATCTTTGTTACAGAGTATGGTCCTTTTTATAATGGCTGCTTTTTTTTACATCATTACTTGAATATAAATCAAGAGACCTGAGTTCTTGTGCTTATGCTTGCTAGATGCACAAGTCACTCAACCTCTCACAGATTCTTTCTTTATCTGTAACATGATGATGTTAATACTCACATCACCTGTGAATGAGTTATGTATACACACAAAGAAACACATACATAATTCTGAATATTAATGATGGAAATTGTCAGATTTAGGGGGGAATAGATTATGAGGCCCTAGAGTATGATAAATTTAGCACCAAAATGTCACAATAGAAAGGTGCCTTTCGAATATCACTTTTAAAAAGTGTCTAATGCTTGCTCTAATTAATCAGAGGCGGTTTGGTTTTCATATTCAAACCAGGTATGATCTAGTCACATTCCAAGGAACAATTAGTTCAACTTAATTCCTAAAGAATTATTTAGAAATGGCTAATGAGTTGGATGCCAAAGAGTCAAATGATTTTTTTTTTCTTTTCCAACTGATAGATGCATTGGGGAAAGATCATAGATTTGGAATTATATGGATCCTTGGAGGTCACCAAATTCTACTTCCTCATTTTACAGATGAGAAAATTAAATCCAAGAGAAGTTAAGTCACATGTCTAAGGCTGTAAGGGATTTGAAATTAGATCTTATGACTCGAAGTTCAGTATTCTCACTTCAATGTTCTTTCCATTCCAAGTTGCCTCCTATATATGTATCTGGAGTGGGAGAGACTTCAAGAAGAATTAAAGTTATTAGATTGTAAACCCTTCGTGGGCAGAGGTTATGTGATTATCTATCATCACATACCCAGAGAGCAGCATAGTACCTTGGAAAGACTTGGTCCTTAATACATATATGTTGAATGAAATTGAATTGAATTGGCTGCAATCATGGTGGACCTGAGGTGGATGCAAAACACTCTGTTACTTTGGCCCAGATTGCCTGCAGAGAAAACCCATTTCTCTATCTCAAGCATGGTTTAATTACCCACAGGGAAGCATGGCCATCCTTGAAGCTTGTTAAACAGAGCAAAGTACTTTATTGACTTCCATTTCTTTCACTATAAAATTTTGCTGACATTTTGAGGACTTTATAGAAACTCCATCTTGAGAGCACACTTCACACACTTCTCTAGCCAGGCCAAGTTCAGCATTATTCATGTTTTACATCTCCTGCAGGGATTTGCAGGAAATACTCCTTAAATGTCTTTGGAGGACCCCTGCTGCATGGAAATTGGACATTCACTACATACCAGAATATGGTCATCTGTTAAGTTTGAAATGATGTTTTTATTGCATGTTTTGTGTATTAATTTTCCCCTTTTTCCATTTTTTGTGTGTGTAACTTTCATGAAATCTTAAACTGCTTATTACTGTCTAATATCCAGTTAAAACATCAAGATAGACATTATTTATTTTAATGATTCATGTAATACAGTAGTGAAAGACAGGCAACTACTGTGAAGCTGTTAGGGATTTGCATGAAAAAATACAGCAAGAGTTTCAGATAATAAATATAGTAAATATGTATTTCAGGGAAAGGCCTTACATCTACTTAGAACAGGGAATTGCTGAGATGCCTCTGAGACTAATTTAATGAGACATTTGTTATTTTCCACTTCCAAATACGGTATAATTCCTTTTGCAAAATTAAAAAGTTATATTATTTTTACATCATTGTCATTCCTCAATGCCATTCTTCTAAAGAACCCTCTCTTATAGCAAAGTGTAGTTAAACAAAACATACTGACACATTTACATCGTACCACAGCACATGTCTCATTCTGCTCTTGTTATCTATTGCCTCTGTACTAAGAGGAGAAGATGAAGGTTTTATAATTGGGGTCCATTGTTCACTGCATGGATTTAAGTTTTGAAGTATTTTAATGTTGATTTTATATGACTATTCAAATTATGAGTATTTTGGTATAAATAGGGACTTTCCCTCCATGATTAACCTCCTTGGGATCAATTGCCAGAAGACTATGCTTCAGCTCTGTTCCTTTGGCCTCATTCTTCCATCATGAGTTTCTCCGGACACCCTCATTTTGAGGAAAGGCCATGTCTGGACTTTGTCTCCATGTCCCCAGAATGGCATCATTCCTCCTCTCCCTTGTTTTTCATTTCCTTTTTATGTATTGTCTTCCCCAGTTAGAATACAAGCTCCTTGAGGGCAGGGGGCTACCTTTCTTTTTGTTTGTGTTTGTTTATTTAGTACTTAGCATAGGGCATGGCATATAATGTAGGTAGGCACTTAATGAATGTTTGTTGACTTGACTTGGCTTAGTCGGTGAATTTCCTGTTAAAATGTACCATCTTATGATGGGTTTTATATGATCGCTCTTGACACAATGGGGAATTCGAATCCCAAAGTCACATAGAACTATGGAATTTTAGATCCGAAAAGGGATCTTAGGGATTATCTAATAATCTCATTTTAGAGATGAGGAAACTAAAGCCCAGAGAGGTCATATAGCTAGTGGATGAAGAGCTAAGGCACAAATCCACGAATTCTGACTTCAAGTCTAGTCATCTTACTGCATTTAGAATTGCAATTGCTTGTCAGTGGGGACATTCATGGCTCTCCAAGATCTGGCTTTAGTCTGTTTGTATGGCTCTGTTTCTTGCTACTCCTCATTTGTCTACTTCTCCCAAATGATACTCCTCTCTTTCCATGTCAGTGGCTGTGCTCACATCTATCTTAAGGGTCTATGTATATGTATATGTGTTTTGCATATATTTATATCTATATATGTTATTTTTCCCTAACAGAATCTATGGCTCTTGAACGAACCATTTTTTTTTTTTGTCTTTGTACTCTCAGTACCTAGAACGTAGCCTGGCACATGTTTAATAAATGCTTGGTGATCAGTTGATCAGTAGTTTGATTGAATGGACTCCTTCCCTTCCCTATCATCACCTACTGAAATCCTTTTTTACAAGACCTGACTCAACTACTGCTTACCTATAAATCCTCTATTCTTTGCTCCATTTGAATTGATCTCTGCCACCTTAGACTATTTCTCTTTGTATTTACTGTCTAATTTACATAATATTTTGCGTGCATTTATTATCCTCTCAACTGTTGTTCACCCACTTCAGTCATGTCCAACACTTTGTCACCTCATTTGTGGTTTTCTTCATAAAGATACTGGAATGGTTTGCCATTTCCTTCTTCAGCTCATTTTTCAGATGAGGAAACTGAGGTAAATGAGGTTATGTGACTCAAACGAGCTCATGAATCACTGAATGGGCATTGCCTCAGTCAAAGCGAGAACTCAGAAAGACCTTAACTTAAAAAGGCCAAGGTCTTTCACTTCATCTGGGGCCATCTCCAGTTATCCTGATCCATGTCTTGCCACTGGACTCCAGAGGAGAAAGTGAGGCTGGTGACTTTGCATAGCCCTTCCTCACTTAAATCCAATTCACTTGCAAGTCATGGCATCACCTTCCTGACGTCTTGGTAACAACAATAATAACAGTTGTTAAGTGTCTGAGTCTAGATTTGAACTCAGGTCTTCCTGCCTCCAGACCCAGTACTCTTTCCACTTCACCACCTAGCTGTCCTATTCTCATAAATTGTAAATTATATGATAGCAGGAAATATGAGATTTTTATCCTTATATCCCCAGCACTGAGTAAAGTGCTTTGCATGTACTTCATAGCTTCTCAGCTCTAGAGCTGCTTCTACTGTGAAGTCCTCCCTGATTCTCAGAGTGATTAATGTTCTATCCCTCTGTAATTGACTTTTTAAAATTATCTGTAGTTGAGCTCCATCCTTCTGCCATTGACTTTTTTTTTTTTATTGTGTAGATGAATGCATGTTGCATTAATCAGATGAGGTAGAGATTTCCTTTCTGGAAGACAGCCTAGCCATTGCTTCTGAACGTGGTCTTTGCTTTACTACCCTCTTGGCTTTGCTGATTCCAACCTACCTCATTGACTGTGTATCAATCTGCCCTTCACTTCAGCCAGAATTGGCTTCCTCTTGTGCTTCCTCTGCTCTTCACTCATGAGGAATCTCAGGTCCTGACCCTACCTGAGAACCATGAAATGTCAGCACTGGAAGGGACCTCAGAGATCATGGAATTATAGAGCTACAGCTAGAAGATGCCTTAGAGGTTATCCAGTCCAATACAATCATTTACAGTCGAAGAAACTTGATTCTGATAGGTGACATAAAATTGTTTAAATTGTTTAAGGGCACAGTCAGTGACTATGTGCCACAGCCACAGACTGGTACTAGTTAGTGCCAGAGTAATGGTTCAAACTTAGATCCTTGGACTCCAAATTGGTTGCCTAGTCTTAAATTATACATCTTCAACATTTCTCTGATCCATCCCCTTCTCTCCATTGACATGACCACCCATTCAGTCCTTCACCACTTCTTATTGTAGCCTCTCAATTATTCTCTCTGCTTCAATTCTCTCCCCTTCCTAATCTCTTTCCCATAAAGCTATTAAGTTGATGTTCCTAAATCAAATTTCAGTCCTTCCTGTTTTTCATGATTCCTGAGTTCCTCTTGTTACATATCCCTGGGATCCATGTTCAGCTTGCTTGATGAAATTTTTTTTTTTTGGATCCATTGCCTGTCACACTTACACAGGGGCCCATACCTCTATCATATTACTTAATAGAAATATCCTCCAACCAACTTTTGCCATCCGCCCTTGATAGGATGGTGATAATTCTGGCTGTATTCTATCAGATCTCATCTATAATTTTATGCTCAGTTCTGAGTACCACATTTTAAGAAGGGTATTAACAAGTGAGAGAGTATCCAAAAGAAGGCATCTAGGATAGTAAAGAGCTTCCAAATAATGTCATAAGAGGATCAGTTTAAGTAACTGAGTACATTCAGTTTGTAAAAGAATACTTGGAGGAAACAGGTTAATTATTTTCAATTATTTGAAAAGCCAACAAATGTAGATATCTCATAAACATCTGAACTAAACATGTCCAATAAAGAATTCATTATCAACTATGATTTTAACAAACTTCCCCAGTATATAAGGTCTTTGTATCACATGGCAATCGTCAGACTTTTGAAACTTTCTGAGATGTACCAGGTGTCCCAAAAATTTTGGCTAAAGCTTTGAATTGCACTAAGACTTTTGGGACACTGTAGATTACACCATGTCCTAGGTAATAGTCCAAATGATGTTGGAAAAAAAAAACAACCTTTTTTTTCTTAGTTATGTATACACCAGAGCTACTTCAGTGTTCTTGGTTTTAGAAGTTTTAAACACAGTATATGGATTTAGAAGGATGAAAATGGGTGAGACAGTTCTGAAGTATTTAATAAGCAAATGCTTTGGCCCCCTTTCATTTTGGTACAAAGCTGTGAACTCCATGAAACTTTGTAAAGGAGGAAGTAAAGCAAATATTGAGAGGAAAATAAAACAAATACTTTTTTAAAAAGGAATTCATCATCTTTCCTCCAAACACAACCCTCTTCCTCCTTTTCTTATTTCTGTTGAGAGTACCATTCTTCTTCAGCTTGGGTAAGTTGGCTACCTAGGAGTTGTCCTCTGCTCTTCACTCTTCCTTTCTCTTTACTTATTCTCACTATCCAATCAGTTACCCAATCTTATATTCTGCATCCTCAGTGTTTCTCTTATCTATCCTTTTTTCCCTATTTACATAGCCATCCATTCAATTCTTCACTACCATACAGTAGCCTCTTTTTTTTTTCTTTTTAACATGTGTTTTAAAAACTTTGGGTTATAAATTTTCTCCCTTCTTCCCTCCCCAACCACCCTCATTGAAAAGGCAAGCATCTCAATACAGGTTATAGATGTGTAGTCATGCAAAACACTTCCATAGTAGTCCTGTTGTGAAAAACTAAGTATATTTCCCTTCATCCTATCATACCCCCCCCCCCATTTATTCTATTCTCTCTTTTGACTCTGTCCCTCCTCAGAAATATTGGCTTTTGATTATCCCCTCCCCCAATCTGCCCTCCCCTCTAGCAACCCCCTGCTCTCTTGCCCCCTTTCCCCCTTATTTTCCTGTAGGATAAGATAGATTTTCATACCCCATTGTGTATGTTATTCCCTCCTTAAGCCAAGTCCTATGAGAATAAGATTCAGTCATTCCCTCTCACCTTCCCCCATTTCCCCTCCACTGTAAAAGCCTTTTCTTGTCTGTTTCATGAGATATTTTACCCTTTTCTACCTCTCCCTTTCTACTTCTCCCAGTATAATCCTCTCTCACCCCTTAATTTTATTTTCCAGATATCACCCCTTCATCTTCAACTCCCTCTGTGCCCTTATCTATCTATACATAACATATAATTTTTTCCCTCCCACTACCCTAATACTGACAAAGGATTCATGAGTTACAAATATCATCTTTCCCTGAAGGAATGTAAACAGTTCAACCTTAATAAGTCTCTTATGATTTCTCTTTCCTGTTTACCTCTTCCATGTTTCACTTGAATCTTGTATTTGAAGGTCAAATTTTCTATTCAGCTCTGGTCTTTTCCACAGGAATGCTTGAAAGTCCCCTATTTCATTGAATAACCATTTTTTACCCTGAAGGATTATACTCAGTTTTGCTGGGAAGATAATTCTTGGTTGTAATCCTATCTCCTTTGCCCTCTGGAATATCATACTCCATGCCCTCTGGACCCTTAATGTAGATGGTGCTAAATCTTGTGTTATCCTGATTGTGTTTCCACAATACTTGAATTGTTTCCTTCTGGCTGCTTGCAATGTCTTCTCCTTGACCTGAGGATTCTGGAATTTGGCTACAATATTCCTAGGAGTTTTCCTTTAGGGATCTCTTTCAGGAGGTGATCGGTGGATTCTTTCAATTTCTATTTTGCCTTCTGGTTCTAAAATATCAGGGCAGTTTTCCTTGATAATTTTTTGAAAGATGATGTCTAGGCTCTTTTTTTGATCATGGCTTTCAGATAGCCCAATAATTTTTAAGTTCTCTCTCCTGGATCTATTTTCCAGGTCAGTTGTTTTTCCAATGAGATATTTCACATTCTCTTCTATTTTTTCATTCCTTTTGATTAGTGTTACCATGCTTTGATTTCTCAAATTGTCCCTCTCTTCCAATTTCTCCACTCTAATTTTTAAGGAAATATTTTCTTCAGTAAGCTTTTGAATTTGGCCAGTTTTGCTTTTTAGGGCATTTCTTCTCCTCATTGGCTTTTTAGACCTCTTTCGCCATTTGGGTTAGGCTATTTTTTAAGGTGTTATTTTCTTCAGTATTTTTTGGGGTCTCCTTTAGCATCACTCTCAGTTTTTCCTCTACTTCTCTTACTTGCTTCTTCATATCCTTTTTGAGCTCTTCCATGGCCTGGGACCAATTCATATTTTTCTTGGAGGCTTTGGATGTAGGAGTTTTGGCTTTGTTGTCTTCTTCTGGTTGTATGTTTTGATCTTCTTTGTCACCAAAGTAAGATAATATAGTCTGACTTTTTTTGCACTGCTTGCTCATGATCCTGGCCAATTACTTGAGTTATAAACTCTTTGTTAAGGTAGGAGCCTGTTTCCAGTGTGGAGAATGTACTGTCCCAAGCTTCAGGGGTTTTGTGCAGCTGTTTTCAGGGCTACTTCTAGGGACCTGTAAATTTTCAGTTCTTCCAAGGTGCTATTATCAAGGGTGATGTGTTTGCTCCTTTCCTGGCCTGTGCTCTGGGCTATGAGCACTCTTTTCTGTTGTGGAACTGTGAGGAGGGTTTCCTTACCACAGCCACTACAAGCTCCACCACACCAGCGCTCCTCCTTGTCCCAGGACTGCCACCCACAACTGTGACCCAGATTCAAGCACGGGCAAAGCAAGAGATTTCTGCCTCAGCACAGGCAAAGAGATCCCTGCAATCCCCTTCTGATCAGCAACTCGATTTCCCCCTCAGTCTGTGGGCCAGACGCTCAGGAGGCAGCTGCGGCCTGCTTTCGGGACTTGAGGTTGAGACCTAGCTTCTCTCTCACCACAGTCACAGACTTTTCCCACTGACCTTCCAAGTTGTCTTTGGTGTTTGTGGATTG
>NW_020954596.1:21432047-21595860 GCF_900497805.2 Vombatus ursinus | reverse complement strand
TTTTTTTTGAGCTCTTCCATGGCCTGGGACTGATTCATATTTTTTTTTTTGGAGGCTTTGAATGTAGGAGCTTTGACTTTGTTATCTTCTTCTGGTTGTATATTTTGATCTTCTTTGTCACCAAAGAAAGATTCTATGGTCTGACTTTTTTTTTTTTTTGCACAATTTGCTCATGATCCCAGCCAATTACTTGAGTTATAAACTGTTAAGGTAGGAGTCTGCTTCCAGTGTGGAGAATGCACTGTCTCAAGTTTTGAGGGTTTTGTGCAGCTGTTTTCAGAAATACTTCTGGGACCTGCAAATTTTCAGTTCTTTCAAGGGTGAGGTGTTTACTCCTTTCCTGGCCTGTGCTCTAGTCTATGAGTGACCACAAGCACTCTTTTCTGCCTTGGAACTGTGAGGAGGATTCCCTCTCCACTGCCACTACAAGTTCCACCATGCCAGTGCTCCTCCTTACCCCAGTACCACCACCCAGAACTGTGACCCAGATCCAAGCACTGGGGCCTAACTTCTCTCTCACCAAGGTCACAGACTTTTCCTACTGACCTTCTAAGTTGTCTTTGGCATTTGTGAGTTGAGAAATCTGGAAACTGCCACAGTTGAGTGTGATTCAGTCCTCTGAGGCCTGCAGGTTTGCTGAGGCCTGTTTTGCCTGGGCACCCATGCTGAACTGCGTTCCTATCCCAGCTTGGAGTGATAGACCTTTCCAATCAATCATCCAAGTTGTCTTGGGCTGGAAATTTGTTTCACTTTGTCTTTTTGTGGGTTCTGCTCCTTTAGAATTTGTTTAGAGTCGTTTTTTACAGGTATTTGCAGGTGTTTGGGGGAGAGCTCAAGCAAGTCACTGCTTTTACTCCACCATTTTGGCTTCGCCCCTTTCCAGGTTTTTCTGAAGTCTGCCAGCTCATCATTTCTTAAAGCACAATAGTATTCCATTACATTCATATACCACAACTTGTTCAGCCATTTTCTAGTTGATGGACATTCCCTCAATTTCCAAATCTTTGCCACCACAGAAAGAGCTGCTATAAATATTTTTGTACATGTGAGTCCTTTTCCCATTTTTATGATCTCTTTGGGATATAGCCCTAGAAGTACTATTGCTGGGTCAATGGGTATGCACATTTTTATAGCCCTTTGGACATAGCTCCAAATTGCTCTCAAAAATGGTTGGATCAGTTCAAAACTCCACCAACAATGCGTTAGCATTTCTTCTTTCCCACATCTTCTCTGTTTGTAATTTTCTTGTTTTGTCATGTTATCCAATCTGATAGGTATGATGTGGTACCTCAGAATTGTTTTGATTTACACTTCTCCAATCAATAGTGATTTAAAGTATTTTTCATACGACTATAGATAGCTTTAATTTCTTCATCTGAAAACTGCCTGTTCATATCCTTTGACCATTTATCTGTTGGAGAAGGACTTGTATTATAAATTTGATTGAGCTTCCTATATATTTTAGAAATGAGGCCTTTATCAGAGATACTAGTTGTAAAAATTCTTTCCCAATTTTTTGATTCCCTCCTAATCTTGGTTGCATTGGCTTTATTTGTGCAAAAACTTTTAAATTTAATGTAATCAAAATTATCCATTTTGGATTTTATAATGTTTTCTAACTCTTGTTTGGTCATAAATTCTTCTGTTCTCAATAAATCTGACAGGTACACTATTCCTTGCTCTCCCAGTTTACTTATAGTATCAGCCTTTATATCTAAATTGTGTACCTATTTTGACTTTATTTTGGTATATGGTTTAAGACGTTGATCTATGCCTAGCTTCTGCCATACTCTTTTCCAGTTTTCCCATCAGTTTTTGTCAAATAGTGAGTTCTTATCCCAGAAACTGGGGTCTTTGGGTTTATCAAATAGTAGATTGCTATAGTCATTGACTGCTGTGCCTTGTGTACCTAACTTATTCCATTGATCCACCACTCTATTTCTTAGCCAATACCAAGTAGTTTTGATGATTGAAGCTTTACAATACAATTTAAGATCTGGTATGGCTAGGTCACCTTCCCTTGCATTTTTTTAAATTAATTCCCTTGATATTCTTGACCTTTCGTTCTTCCAGATTAATAGTTATTGTTTTTTTTCTAGCTCTATAAAATAATTTTTGATAGTTTGATTGGTATGGCACTGAATAAGTAATTTGATTTATGTAGGATTGTCATTTTTATTATATTAGCTTGGTCTACCCATGAGCAACTGATATTTTTCCAATTATTTAGATCTGACTTTATTTGTTTTGTAATTGTGTTTATATTTGTTGTCTGGATTTGTTTTGGAAGGTAGAATCCCAAATATTTTATAATGTCCACAGTAACTTTAAATGGAATTTCCTTTTCTATCTCTTACTGTTGACCTTTGTTAGTAATACATAGAAATGCCAATGGTTTATGTGAGTTTATTTTATATCCTGCAACTTAGTTAAATTTGTTTATTATTTCAAGTAATATTTTACTTCATTCTGGGATGCTCTAAGTATACCATCATATTGTCTGCAAAGAGTGATAGCTTTGTTTTTTCTTTGCCTATTCTAATTCTTTCAATTCCTTCAAAGCTAATGTTTCTAGTACAATATTGAATAACATTGGTGATAATGGACATCCTTATTTCACCCCCAATATTATTGGCAATGCTTCTAGCTTATCCCCATGACAAATAATGCTTGCTGATGGTTTTAGATAGATGCTACCTATCATTTTAAGGAAGACTCCATTTATTCCTATGTTCTCTAGCTTTTTAAAATAGGAATGGGTGTTATATTTTGTTAAATACTTTCTCTGCATCTATTGAGATAATTATGATTTTTATTAGTCTTATGGTTGATATGGTAAATTATATTGATAGTTTTCCTAATATTGAAGTAACCCTGCATTCCTGGTATAAATTCTACCTGGTCATAGTGTATTATCCTCAAGATAAGTTGTTCTAATCTATTTGCTAATATTTTATTTAAAATTTTTGCATCTGTATTCATTAGGGAAATTGGTCTATAATTTTCTTTCTCTGTTTTGGCTTTTCCTGGTTTCGGTATCAGCACCATATTTGTATCATAAAAATAATTTGATAGGACTCCTTCTTTGCCTATTTTCACAAATAGTTTACATAGTATTGGAATTAATTTTTCTTTAAATGTTCGAGAGAATTAACTTGTACATCTATCTGGCCCTGGAGATTTTTCTTAGGGAGTTAATTGATGGCTTGTTCAACTTCTTTTTCTGAAATGGGGTTATTTAAGTATTTTATTTCCTCTTCTGTTAATCTGAGCAATTTATATTTTTGTAAATATTCATCCATTTCACTAAGATTGTCAAATTTATTTGCATGCAGTTGGGCAAAATAGCTCCTAATTATTGTTTTGATTTCCTCTTCATCAGTGGTGAATTCACCCTTTTCATTTTTGATGCTGGTAATTTGGTTTACTTCTTTCTTTTTTAAATCAAGTTAACCAAAGGTTTATCTATTTTATTGTTTTTTTTAATAAGACCAGCTCTTAGTTTTATTTATTTGTTCAATAGTTTTCTTCATTTCAATTTTATTAATCTCTTCTGTGGTTTTCAGAATTTCTAATTTGGTATTTAATTGGGGACTTTAAATTTGTTATTTTTCTAGCTTTTTTAGTTGCATGTAATATTCATTGATCTCTTCTTTCTCTATTGTATGCATGTAAGCATTGAGAGATAGAAAACTTCCCCTAACAACCTCTTTTACTGCATCCCATAAATTTTGGTATGTTATCTCAGTATTGTCATTTTCTTGGATGAAATTATTGATTGTTTCTAAGATTTATTATTTGAACCACTCATTCTTTAGGATTAGATTATTTAGTTTTCAATTAATTTTTAGTCTATCTTTCCATGACCCTTTATTACATGCAGTCTTTATTGCATCATGATCTGAAAAGGATACATTTAATATTTCTGCCTTTTTGCATTGGATTGTGACATTTTTATACCCTAATATGTGGTCAATTTTTGTGTAGGTGCCGTGTACCTCTCATTTCTTTTCCCAATTTTTCTTCTACTTCTTTTACTTGACTTTTAAAATCCTTCTTGAGCTCTTCCAAGAAGACTTTTTGTGCTTGAGATCAGTTCATATTCCCTTTTGAGGTTTCAGATGTTGGTATGTTGATGTTGTCCTCTTCTGAATTTGTGCCTTGATCTTCCCTGTCCCCATAATAAGAATCTATGGTCATTGTCCATTTCTGCTTTTTGCTCATGGTGTTTGCCTATTTTCTGGCTTTTAAAATTGAGCTCTCCTGCTGAAGCACAGGAGGCACTGAGCCAAGCTTTTTGTGCTGGGAACCTGGGACTTACTTGCTAGCTTTTTGTGGTGGGGTCTCAGGTACTGGCAGCTGGAGGCTGTAGGTGTCTGGCAGCTTACCTGGTGCTGACCCAAGGTCAGAAACACTGGAGCTCTGAGGTAGGGGTGGGGAATCTGGCCCCTAGAGGATCCTTACTTACCTGGGCTTCTTTAAAGCACTCAAATGTTTGGCTGCTGGAGGATGTCTGCCAGCCTGGAGCTGTGTCTCCTGGAGTTTTGCTTCCTGTAGTTGTGCTGAAGCACCAGAAGATTTGGCTGCTGGAGAACACCAATAAACATGGCGGTTTCTGAGCTGATGTTTATTAATTCCCCTGCCTGTGCTGAGGCACATGGGGGGGTCCTGGAGTTTGTTGGTGCTTGCCTGCTCCACCACCCTGGGCCTCAGGATTTCCCCCTGGTTTGCTGAGGTGGGGCTTGCTGGGATGCCTCCCATACTGTACTGCTCCCCCTCCTCCAGGGCAAGAGGAGCCTTTCCCATTAATCCTCCAGGCTTTCTGAGCTATAAGACTGCTGTACCCCATATTTTTGCTGGCTCAGATGTTCCAGAATTTTTCCTGGGGTGATATTATTTGAGCTTTCAGAGGTCAATAAAGGAGGGTGAGAGTGACTTACTTCTTACTCCATCATCTTGGCTCCCGGAAGTTCCCAATTAGTTTTTTTAACCATTTTAGGGAATAGGAGAATGATCTAGAAAAAAATTCTTTGGATATTTGGGAAATAATAACACAACAGATAGGAGGCAGAATTACTCAGCTTCCATTTTGTTTATTTTCTTGATGAGACAGAGTTCTTGTTAGACTGGAACAAAAACAATTAAAAATATTTGAAACTTCAAATGTGAGAAAGTGGTATGATTTTCCTCTGTATCCCTCTCCTCCAACTCTCAGATATTCATCTTTTATAACATAGACATTTTAGTAAAAGAGAAAAAAACAATAAAATCAATAAAATAATCAATAGTCTACCAGTCAACAAGCATTTATTAAGCACCTAGTAGGTGTCAGGTGTTGTGCTAAGTGCTGGGGATGCAAGCAGAAAGAAAGATGGTCCCTTCCTTCATGGAACTTACATTCTAATGGAGTAAGACAACAAATAAGAGGAAGGAGAAGGGAGTACAGGGTAGAGTGAATGTACCTATTGAGTAATAAATCAATACTTTGAAAAAAACTGACATCATATGCAATTTCCACATTCATGGACATACTACTTCTTAGAAGCAATGGGGAGAAGTATCTTCTCAAATCTTTTCTTTGGGGCTAAGCTTGTTCTTTGTAATTTTGCAATTTCATTTTTGATTGTTTTGTAGATATTATTCTTTCCCTTTGCATCATCGCAGTCTATCTATATTTATCTATGCACACTTTTGTTACTTTATTCTGCTTCAATTCATTTATCTTTCCATGTTTTTCCATACTTACAAATCACATTCTTTGTTTCTTACAGCACAATGATACGTCAATGAGGCACCACAATTTTGTTAGCTACTTCATAGTCAATGAAGTTCAACTATGTTTTGTTTTTTTTTGCCACTACAAAAAATTGCTACTATAAATATTCTGGTGCATATCTTTTTATTGATGACCTTCTTGGGTTTTATACCTAGCAGTGGTTGAAGAATATAGAATATTTCATACACTTATTTGCTTAATTCCAAATTTGCATTTTTTATGTTGTAAATGTGCTTACCTGCATAAATTTTTTACCTCCTGCATTTTACTGGAGTACAAGGAAGATTATAAATTTTCCCCATTGCACACCCCAAATCTAGCACACATTATTTATTTTAACAAATGCTTTTTAAAATCATATTTAATTCACACACTTGGCATTTCATTCAGATTGTACTCTAGCTGTTCCCCAAAGTCAACTTTTCAACTCTTATTTTTATACATTTGTACAAGCCTTCTCTCTTGGCTAGCATTCACTCCTTTTCTCATTTCTAGTTAACTGGTGTCTATATGGCTCAACTAAAATACTGCCTACTCCATGAAGCTTTCCTTTATCCTTCTCATAGTTGGTGTAATGCAAATTACTTTGTATTAACTTGTGTACAGGTATGCTCCCAAAGAATATAAACTCTTTGAGGTTAGGACCTGTATAATTTTTATATTTATGTTCTCCAGTGCCTAACATCTAACCATCTCTAGGCTTCATTTTCCTCATCTGTAATATTTTGGGGTTGTGCTAAATGACCTCATCTATAAAATGAAGGGGTTGTACTAGGTGGTTTCTAGGTTCCTTCCAGCTATATATCCACTAACCTATGGTATCTTGACCTCTAAGGAGGTCACAGCTCCAAATCTGTGACCCTATGAGAAGGCCATGTACAATGGGTGCCTCTACTTCCTTTCTTTTCTCCCCTTAATTTGCAGTTAGGTTTCTAACCTCATAGTTCAAGTAAAACAGCTCTCTCCAAAATTAACAACATTCTCTTTATTGTGGAATACAATTGAATTTTCATAAACCTCATCTTTTTCGACCTCTTTCAGTTTTGACATTGTTGATCATTCTCTTCTCCTTGATAAACTTTTGGCTCTAGGCCTTCATGACATTGCTCTCTCTTGGTTCTCCTCCTCCCTGTCTGATTTCTCCTTCATTCAGGTTGTGTCTACTGACCTTGGGTCTGTCCTGGTACATCTCTTCTGATACGCTATTTTTCCTTGATGACTTCTTCAGCTCTCTTGGTTTCAGTTATCATCTTTATGCAGATCATTCTAAGATCTATTTATTTAGCCCTAATCTCTCTCCTGACCTGCAGTCTCCCATCTGCAACTCCCTATGCGACACCTATAAATGGACATCCTGTAGCGATCTTAAACTCAACATGCCCTAAACTAAACTCATTGTATTTTCCCCAAACCTTCCCTTATTTCTAAGTCCCCATTAATGTTGAGACTACCATCATCATGCTAATTCCCAAGCACTCAACCATATGTCATCCTTGATTGCTTATTCTCTTTCACCCTCATATCTAATCATTTGGTTTTCCCTATGTCATGTCTTATTTATATTCTTTATTACCCTTTCAGATTTTAGGATCCTTGAGGGCAGGCACTGTCTTTCACCTCTTTTGTATCCCCAGTGCTTAGCGCAGTGCCTGGCACACACTAGACATTTAATAGATGCTTTTTTACTTTAATTGACTATGACACTACTACTGTTTATTGAATTAAATTAATGAGAAATGCAGTGTGGCATATTGGAAAAGTATGTTGGACTTGAATTCATTTTACTCTTTGAATCATCTAGTCCACATCTCTCCATCTTTTCCCTAAGCAAAACCTCAGGGGATATGTCAAAATGCTTTCTGGAATCCAAAAATAATATATCTACACTCTTGATCTAACAGTCTAGTTACTTTATAAGACAATAAACAAGTAAATGAATGAATAGGTAAATAAGTAAATAAAATTAGTTTTCCATATTTGTTTCTGAAGGATCCATTCTGCCTTTTAATCAATGTTATTTCTATTTCTAAGTGTTCCAAAATCATTCCCTTCATAATGTGTTATAGAAGTCTGCCAGGAGCCAAAGTTTAGCTCAGTATCCTATATTTTGTAAGCTCTATCTTCTGCTCTTTTAAACATGTTCTTCAGTCCTTTTGCAGTATTTCAAATTATTTTAGTATTTTAGGATATAATTCCTTTGGATCTGGGAATATAAACTCATTGAGAAAAGAAAGGTATTTTCTCTCCATGTGATTACTTCTTATATTTCAAAAATCTTTTACTTTTGGTTCCATCATTCTCTTTGGCATAGAAAAAAGAAAGTACTCTTCTTACTATTGTCCATTAAAACTATCAAAAACTAACACTGGTTCTATATCTTAATTTTTTCCCCTTTGGTCTCCAATGTAGCTAAAAAAAAAACTAGACAAATGATGATGATAACCACAAGAAGCTAGCAACAATAACACAATACCCTTTTTGTTTCTTTTATCATTTATTCTTGTTCTTTGTTCACTCTGGGCTTTTAGGTTCCTTACATAACTCTTGTAGGACTGTGCTACAAAAAACTTATATTTGCTCCTTTCATAATCTGAGTTGGTTTATGAGTTTTCAGTTTAATCATATTGGCCTCTTGAGTCAACTTTCCCCTTTTTTCCTCTCATCAGAATCATTTCTGCTTGAGCCTTCAAAGTGTAATTCTTGAAAAATTTTCATTCCTTTTAAAGTAACTTCCTCTTCAAAATATTAGACCATTGGATGCTACCTATCGTTCTTCTGTCCCCTCTGGAATCTAATCTCCCCGAATCAAAAGTGACTGTCAAAATTATAGCTGACTTTTATCTTCTCTACCATGAACTCTCTGATGGAGTCATCATTTTCCCCTAGAGCTCCCTTAATTTCCACTTCAGCAATCAGGTCCTTTCTTATGATCAAAATAAGGTGCAGAATAACAATTTCCTTTATTGATTTTTTCTACTTTTTGCAAGAAGAAATTGTCCTTAAGCAAATCAGAGATTAATAAGCTTTCCTCCCTCCAAGTAGGATACTTTAGAGTAATAGATATGATGCATAGAAAATAACTAAAGACAGGACTTATAATTCAGAGGAGGTAATAGCCAAGAATGAAATCTGTAGCCTCAGAAATCTATTCAAAATCTCACAAAATAGCAGTAATATATAAGGTAAACTGTAAGCCCTAACACAAGGAGATACATTTAACCCCATAGCTATTTTACTATTGAAGCTTGATAGGATAGGACTCAGTTCTAAACACAGTTATGGAAGGATATGCCTTATATCAGTGGAGCACAATACATAAAACAGAGTGTGAACAGCACTGCATACTAAGAATATGAGAAAATCTGGGAACCAGAGGGAGTGAATATAGTGGACAGCATCCAGATGAAAAATCAATAGAGGGGAAAACAGAAGTAATATTATCACGGTATTATGTACTATAGGCCAGAGGGAAGTAATATATGAAGAATTCTGGACACAGATCACAAACCTGGCACGAAAACATGACACAATAATGAGGAGGAACTTCAATTATCCAGGCATATGGCAGAGCTCTATCACTGTCAAATGAAAGGGAGCTGATAAATTCTTGGCTAACCTTGATAAAAATTTTATTTTTCAAAAAGTGGAGGAAACCATGAGGGAAAACTGCTATTTTGGGTCTAATTATGAACAACAATGATAGGAACCTTGTGGGGAAGTAACCACTACTTCTTAGAATTCATGAACAATGGAAGGGAAAGCTAAGCATAGTAAGAAATATACGTTCAGGTAAGTCCTTTTTCAAAGAAAAAGGAGAAAGAATACAGAGAAAGAATAAGTAGAAGCTCATGATGCAATATTTTACAGGGCAAGTTGGCCCAAGAGGTATGGGCAACTGAAAGATTTGGAAGACAAAAACATTTTTTTCTAGTGTTGTTTTTAGTTGTACTGGGGACAGGAGAAAGATCAAAAAGGTGATGGAACTTCTCCTTAGAGAAAGACTGGCCAGTGATAGTAGATTGCAGAAATGAGACAGAACTACTCAGCTCTCATTTCACTTTTGTTTTCTGTGCCAAGGAAAATGATGGAATGTGACGTTTTGACAAATAGCTGAAACTCAAGAAAAATGAAGAAATGGTGAGAAATCATATAGCTACCTATAGCCAGAACAAAATGAACAATGTTCCAGGGAGCTTGCAGAACTATAGGAAGTGATTTCTGAGTTGCTGCCCAAGATAGATTGTGGAAAACAATAGAGATGCTCCTGGCCTGTAGAAGAGCAAATGTTCTAGATTTCAAAAAGGAGGAGAAAATCCTTCTGATTCACTCCTAATGTGCATAGTTTTGGACAGAAACCAGAGAAGTGCAATGGAAAATCCCATCTATCTAGATGGATATTTAATTATTATTCAAAGCTTTATTATCAAAAACTTGGATAAAGATATCCTTGTCAAATTTGCAATTTCTAAAAAGCTGGGAGGGATATATTGATGATTAAGAAAGGATTCAAAAAGATCTTGACAGGTTAGAATCTAACAAGATAAAATTTAATCAGGATGAATGTTAAATCTTATATTTTAGTTCAAAAAATCAACTGCATAAGTATAAGATGGGAGAACATGATAAGATAGTTTTTGTGAATAAGATATGGTAGTTTGAGTGGGCTTCAAACTCAGTGAGTCAATGGCAATGAGTCTATGTCAATGAAGAAAATTAATCTGATTTGGGGCTCCCTTAAGAGAAGTATAGATTCCAGGAATGAGGATAGTCTCCCTGTTTTTCCCTGCTTTGACCACATCTGAAATACTGTGGTCAATGATTCATTTTAATTCTAGGCTTTGCATTTAGAAGGAACACTGATAAGTGAAAAACTGTCAGGGCAACTAGAATAACAAGAATAGCAAGAATAACTAGAATAACAAAGTCAGTGTGCTGCCTTGGACTATGTTACATTTGTGTTTGGGAAGATCTGAATCCCACCCTGGGTGCTTACTAGCAGTGTGACCCTGCATAAGTCACTTAAATTCTTTGGGTCTCAGCTTCCCCCTCCATAAAATGAGGTCATGGGATTTGATGATCTCTGATGTCCCTTCCAGCTCTAAAGCTATCATCCTATGAAAATGCAAGCTATAAGCCAGTAAACTTGACTTTAATTCCTGAAAGATTCTAGAATGTGTTATTTAAAAAATAATGAGCATTTAGAAAGGTGAGGAAATAAAAGTCTGCATGATTTCATCAATAATAGATCATGACAGAGTAATCTTGCAATGTAACACACACACACACACACACACATACACACACTCCATCACTTGGGAAAATGTAAGGTCTTTGAGGTCAGGAATTGAGTCATTTTTATCTTTATCTCAGGATCTAGTACAGTGACATATATACATATATATATATATACATACATAATATGTATATGCATATACATATATGTACATACATTTGTATATATCTTTCAAATGTTTGATAATTTTTTAATTATAGAATTATTGAATTTAATAGGCTAATTAGATTGGTAGATCAAAGTGCTGCTGAAGATAAAGACATAATGTATCTAGATTTCAAAATAATTTGATAGTTTCTCTTTCTATTCTATGGACAAGAGAGAAAGTTGATAGTGAAGTTAGTTGGATTCAAAACTGGTTGAATGACCATAACCAAAGTGTGGTAATTAATGGATCAATATCAATGTGGATATCTCTTATAGAATACTCCAGGGATGTCTTCTCAGTAGTGTTTAATATTTTTATCAATGACATATGAAGGCATGAATGACATGCTTAGTATACATCTGGGAGGGATAGCTAAGAAGTTGAAGACATAGAATTTAAAAGGGACTGTAATGGACTACATATATGGGATGAATTCTGTAAGAAGAAAGTTAATGAGAATCCATGTAAATTCCTATACGTGGAATATACTGCAGGGCAGCTACATGATGCAGTGGATAGAGTGTTGGGCCTGGAGTCAGGAAGGTTCATCTTCCTGAGTTCAAATCTGGCCTCAGACACTAGCTATGTGACCCTGGGCAAGTCACTTAACAATGCTTGCTTCAGTTTTCTCATCTGTAAAATGAGCTGGAGAAGGAAATGGCAAACCACTCGAGTATCTTTGCCAAGAAGATGCCAAATGGGGTCGTGAAGAATCATCAGACGTGACTCAACAACAACAACAACAACAACAAAACAACACAACAACAAAAATTAGCGGACTGCAAGCTAACTACGAATAAGTGATGTGGTATCACAACCAATAAGCCAAAGCAATCTTAGGACATATTGACAGCAGTTTAGTGCCCAAGTCTAGGAGTCTGATGGTCCCATTACTCTCTGCCTGGTCCAATTATACCTGAACTATTGTGTTCATTTTGGGGAGTCACCATTTAGGAAGGTCATGTGGTAACCTGATTGGGATTTAAGATCATGCCATATAAAATCAAGTAAAATGAAAATGAAAGAAGTGAGAAGGAAAGAAAATAAAATTTTGTCCACTGAAAAATATTACACACAATTAAAATTACTCTTCAGAAGTAAAATAGATATGTTTTGGTTGAAGAAGAAAAGACTTATGGATGGCATGAGAGTTATCTTCAAGCATAAATGGACTGTCATATGAAAGAGCGATTAGATTTATTCTTTTGAGTCTAGGATGAAGAACTAAAAGCAATGGTTAGACATTGTTGAGAGGCATATTTAGATTCAACATAAGCAAAAAAGAAATCCTAATAATTAGTACTGGCCCAAAATGGAATGGACTGCCTTGGAAAGAGGTAGCAAGATCCTACTTAATGGAAGTCATTAAGCAAAGGATGGATGTTATTCACAGGTTTTTTGTTCAGGTAGGTCTCTTCCAACATTGAGATTCTTTGGTTCTGTGTAATGTCTTAATTTTGACCACTTGTCACCTGTGTTACCTCAGTTACCCTTAACCTTTCTGAGCCCTGATCCTCTCTGTCATGGGGCTAAAAACTATCGTGCTTTTTTGTTGTGTTGCTTTGAGGAAACTGTTTTGTAAACTTTAAAGCTCTATGTGAGCATTGATGATGATTTTTTTCTCTTTTAAATACAACCCATTACTATATAATTTTAGTAACCCCTTTTGTACTTGGGCTCCAAAGGCAGATGGACTTTAATTAAACCAAAAGTAGCTTTCTCTTTGAAAATCTGTCACATGAAATAATTTTAGTGCTAAACCATAACCCCACATTTTCTTTCGTAATAACCAAAATTGAAATGGGCATATTTATATGTTTTGGGGTTGGTCTTGGATAACTATGCTTTTTTTCTTTTAATTATTATTTTGAAATAATGAGGTGTTCTTTTCCCCCCTGGAACATTTTAAATTTGACCAAACACTTCATGCCCTGCTTGTCTCTGAAATTCAAGCACATGTGTATTTCTAGGGAAATTTAATACACATGTTTCTGATTCATTTACACTTCATTTTTAACATGTTGTTTTGTGAGAGTCATTTGGCATCCAAGACTTTTTTTCTCTCCAAAAAAAGGTTTTTCCTTTGGACCAGAAAATTGCATTTTAGCACTGCTGAATGGAACCCAATCCCTCAGCCTCTCTTGGGACTAATGTTCAAGTGTATTATAAACTTGGCATAACACATCATCTTCTCCATTAGCCAAAGGATTGAGCTTCGAGGAGCGCATTTAAAAAGTGGTCAGATGTGTTTTTAAGTATGGTTTTTACAAAAAAAATCTTTCTACAAAGAAGAAAATAATTTCCTCACCAACAGTATATGGTATCATAGACTGCCTCCCCTGAAGTCCTTCTTTGGAGCTTCAGCGTGGTGTAGCAGTGACCTTTGGGTCTCCAAGGCTATGACAGCAGATCAAAAGCTTTGGCAGGTATCTTGACCTTGGAAAGGCTTCATGTACAGGCCCAGAGACAGATTATGTGTTTGTTGTCCGAGGGATATCTTACTCAAGTACAGAGAGGCTCAGCGTTATGAAACTAAACACCGGATAATGACATCATTTTTTAAAAAATTTCTTTTCTTTTCTTTTTTCCTTTTTTTTTTTGGCTAGGCAATGGGGTTAAGTGACTTGCTCAGGGTCACACAGTTAGTGAGTGTTATATGTCCGAGGCTGGATTTGAACTCAGGTCCTCCTGACTCCAGGCCTGGTGCTCTATCCACTTCACCACCTAGCTGCCAATGATGTTATTTTTTGATACCATGGCTCACAAGGGGCATGTATTAAGGTTGGGGTTCCTCTCCTTTTCGTGTGTGTGTCACAGACCTCTTTGGCAGGTGGGTAATGCCTATATATCCTTTCTCAGAATAATGCTCTGAATAATCATAAATGAGCAAAATGCTAAATTTCAGTTAGAGATTAGTGAAAATAAGGATGTAATTTTTCTCTTCAAAGTCCATGGGCCCCCTGAAAACTATCTACAATTTCAGGTTAAGGACCCCAGTATGTAAGACATTAAGGGCATTCATGTTAGGTGGGAATCCCTACACCCAATGAAATTACAAGTTCTTGAGAAACAAAAATAAATATTATAGGTTTATATTTGTTCAGTGCAAGTATAAAAGTTGTGAGAAAAAGGAATCATATGTTGTTTTGTTACATGAAAATCCCTGATGTCTTCTAGCAGAAATAACAAATAAATGATGATTTTTAGAACAAAAATAGTAATAAAATTGTCAAAGCATAACTCTTCTTTTTTTATGTCTGTCTAATATTTGACTTGAGCCTCCACAACACTGGGACTGATATATTTTCTCTCTTCCATTTTTTTTCCTGTTTGTAGAGAGTAGGCTGCCTTTTTGTGGGCTCACTTCCCTTTTCTGCACTTCTTATATACTCTCCTTTGTTGCTACTCCCCACACATCAGTCTTAGTTCTCCTTTGAGTCTTGCCCTATGCCCTAGTTTCTTGTACCTGTCTCCTTTCTGCTTCTTTCTGATATCACACACACACACACACACACACACACACACACACACACACACACACTCCCCTTTCTCTAGACTCTCAGAAAGGTTCAGTGGAAAGAATGTAGGAATGAAAATAAGACATAACTTTAAATTCTGGCTTATTAATTGTGTCAATTAGGTTAATCACTGTTCCTTGTGCTAGTTTCCCCATCCGTAAAATGGGTATAATAAGATGTGTAGTATCTTTCTTAGAGGGTTGCTATGAGGAAAATGCTTTGTAAACCTAATAGCACTTATTAATGATATTTTGTTGTAACTTACATCCATGGCAATCCGTGCCTTAGAATGTTTTCCCTCCTCACCTCTGCCTCTTGTATTCCTTAGCTCCCTGTAAGACTCAGCTCAAGTATTACTTTTTCCAAGAGATCTGATCTGATATCTCCAAGTATTAGTTTTCTACTTTCCCCTAACATAGAAATTATTTTCCTTTTTTTGTATGTATTTTGTATCTGTTTCTCTGTACAAGCATTGTCTTACCTCAGTAGAACATAAATTCCTTAAAGGCAAAGTTCATTTTAATTTTTTTTAATATCCCCACATCTTGCACAGTTCTTGGACTATAGTAAGCAATTAACAAATGCTTTTTTTAATTGATTAAAATTAAATCAGCCACCTGGAAGCCAAATTATGGTGAGGAATCACTCTGAATTTAGCTATACTGGTCCTCAGATAAGAGAAACAGGCTGTCACTGACCAAGCCATTCTCGAAACCTTCCCATCTTGGGACCCTGAGCTCCATTGGCATGACTTAGGAGAAACTAAAGTCTCCTCCAAACCATAGTAAAGCACTGAAGAAGACCCATATTACCATACCATAATCTAGCCTTGAAAGTTTGCTTAATTGTACTGTATCTTCATTCCAAGGATTAACCTAGGCAAATATAATGAGGTTCATCACCAGTAAGCTGCTTATGTGGGGATTAATCTTTTGGCCATTGCAACCTACATGGATATATATAAAAAGCACAATAGAAAATAGCCATCAACCCCAAGCAACAACCTTCTGCTTGAGTAGTAATGGTGGGAAAGTAGCAAAAAAGGAGATACAAGTGTGCAAGGAATCACCCAAGTCTTGTTATATTATCTAAAGTATTTACTTAATGCAGTTCTGGGCCTAGAGGTCAAATCTGACTTCAAATATTTAATAGTTGTCTGCCTCTCAGCAAGTCACTTAACCTCTCTCTGCCCCAGTTTCCTCATCTACAAAATGGGGATAATAATAGAATCTATCTCTGAGGATTGTATGGATAAAATTAAAAAATATTCATAAAGGATTTTGTACACCTTGAAATGCTATGTAAATGCCAGTTATTATTAATGATTAAAGAATGGATATACTACTGAAGAAAACTGAATCAGATCAACCTCAACATTTGAACAATAAATGAAATTAGAAAAGAAACAAGTTGCAGCTAAATAGATAGATGGCTCATGGCTTCATTTTGGAAAGTAAAATAAAGGAGTTGGTAGAGCCTGTTTTATTATGTGTTCAGAAGCAACAAGGCCCATCATTTTATGGGATTCTTGCTTATCTCACATTACAGTGCTCATGAATAATCGTTTGCAAAAAGACCACCATGAAGGTAATTGCAGTTTATATACCAACATCTGTTGCAAAGAGTCATGAAGTAGAAAAATCCTACAAATAACTTGATAAGACCTTCCAGATTAAATTGACAAATATTTTAATACTTAGTGATTTTAAAGTAAATTTGGGGAGGGTGGTGAAAAGATGTCAGAAAACATGATTCAGGATTAAGAAACAAGAGAAGTCAAAGACTTATAGACCATACAGAAACTTGAATGTTATCAATAATTTATTCATTAAAAGACAGGAGACTCTGGAATTGGTGATTATTGAACACAGTAAGTGAAATTGATCATATTTTAATTAATCACAAATGATTGATTTTGTATATAGTAGTGATTTCTTAACAAGTTGTTGGTGTTATTAGAGCAAAAGTCAAAACAAATACCAAATGAAAAGAAAAAGAAGTGAAAAGATATGGCAGGCAACTGAAGGGACGCCAACCTTTCTGTTTAAATAGGTTATTGACATTAAAAAAAAAAGGAGTTGGCTAAAAGAACACACATTAACAAATATTATCAACATTTCCTGAGGAAGTTTAATTGACATAAATCAGTCACTAAAATAAGGAGACTGAAGGATCCTAGACACTGCCTTAGCCAGCAAACACTTGACCTCCTTGACAAATGCAGAGTTCAGTCAGCCAAAAGCAACACTTTTTAGAGTATAAACTTGTTTGCAAAATCTTACAGAGGAGGATGTGGAAGGTTATGAACAATGTTGTCTCATAAAACAGTGAGAAGCAGTGGAGGGAAGAACATGTTTCCAGAAAACTTGGCAAGCTACTCAATTAAGGTAAATCATTCCAAGACCATTTAAGGATGAAATTGGAAAGATAACAGAGAAAAATTGAAAATATCTGTCAAGATTCCTATCACTAAGTATTCTGTCCATCAATGACAGCGTAGTCACTACATTAAAATTCAGTATCACAGTTTCATAAAGAAGTAAAAATTGTACTGTCCAAAAGATCAGAAGAACAACTTATCTATGTGGAATATATCTAAGAGAAGATAGATATTGGAAATGGCACAATTTAGAAGACACTGAGTCATCCAGATGACATTAGAACTATTTATTCCAATGTATGCCTGAAAGGAATCCATAGCATAACATATCCAGAGTGGTTTTCATCCAGTCTTTGAATTAAGAACTCTAATAATGGGAATAAGCTAACTTATTTCACTTTTGGATAACTCTAATTATTAGGAGATTTCCCCCTAATATCAGTCCTCAATTGGACTCTTTGCTACTTAAACTAGTTTTTTTTCTTTTTTTGGGGGGGGCAAACAGAATAAATCTATTGATACTTCCAAATGACGGCTTTTCAGATCATTGAAGACAGCTGTCATACTTTCTCTGAGCCTCCTCTGTTTTGTGTTAAATATTCCCAGTACATGCAATCAGCCTTTATGTAACATGGACTCAAAGTTCTTCACCATTTTGGTGCCTTTCTCCAGATGTTCTCCAGCTTATCACTTAAGCAGTGCCACTCAGTACTGAAGGAGATCCATAGTCAAAGATGTTTGACATCATTATCTACAAAGGAACCAGGTGCATGCAGACTGCCTATTTTTCAGACTCTGATACTCGGATATGCAATTTTATGGGCAGCCTATAAAACTGTTCATCTAGTATCTATATGTATGTATGTATGTATATATGTATGTAATCTTGAATTCACACTACTCGGGGTATTTAAATTGAATAGTAAGAGAAAAGTGTGTAAGTTTGTATTTGGGAAGTTCAGCAGTGTTTTTTAATGACCCCAAGCTTTTCTCAGAAACTAAACCCATCTTTTTAATATCCATATGCCCCTTGTGTAACTATGTGATTAGGATTCATAGAATAGCATAGTGTTCACAGAATTATAGTTGCCAGTCACCTAAAGGGCAAAAGTTGCCTAAAGAGAAGTGAATGGTGGCCCTGAGCAGACTGTAGCACATTGCCAGTGATGAACTGCATGGGAGAAAAGGGACACACGGTATAACTAGAGGTGATGTATGACTGAAAAGAAAAAAGACATAGTCTGATGTTATAGAAAGAATAAGCAATGCCTGCTGGACAGCCCACTTCCTCTACTGGTACATACACAATGTTAAAAGATGTAATATCCTTAATAAAATACATCACCCCCCTTTTGAAGATTAGAAAAGGACATTCCAAAGAGTTGCTAAGGATAAGAAAGCATGAGTGGGTTATTTAAATGTCTGGAGGGAGTATCTACATCACAGATCCATTGACATATCTAAGTATCCTCCTCCTTCTCCTCCTCTTCCATATCTTGTATAATGATGGAGTTCAGATAAAAATGGTCCTGGACAAATTGTAGTACTACTGTTGTTCTTTTATTTTTAATGCTTAGAGGACTATTGCTCAGGTAGATAAATTGGCAATATAAAGTTATCTTTTTTAGGCTGACTGAAGTATCTCCTGGACAACTTCAATAGCAGACAGGATGATGGGAATGATATACAAGGTGTCCAAAAAAATCTTAGCATAGTTTTAAGCTGAAGCTTAAAACTGCAATAAAACTTTTGAGATCCTGCGCAACTTTCAGTTCCCATAGGTTTTTTTATTGCTTCTACTGGGTCTCCATTCTTTGAAAGCCTTCCATTCCACATAGTTGGAAGTTATGTGTATTTTGTATGATGTCATCTATTAAAATATTTTAAAATTTACTTTTGTTATTATCATTGCATTTGAGTAGGGAGGTAAGTTGTGTACATAAGTAACTATGATACAAAATAGAATATAAAAATCCAGTGAGAAGGGTAGAACCCAAATGCTATGAAATTTCAGAGGAGTGGGAATCACTTTTTGTTGAGGCACCAGGGAAAGCTTAATGCAGGAGGTGGTGTTGGAGGTCAACCTTGAAGACCTTCACCAGTGTGGAGTGGGAGGAGTTGCAGGAGGAAATTCCAGACATAAATAGACTTCCATAACCTCTTTCTCATCCAACCCTTTCTCATTAGTCACACAGCTACCACCTCAGTTTAGGCCCCCATCCTCTCTCACCTGGACAAATGCAGTGACTTCCCAATTTTTCTCACTACCTAAGGACCTGCACACTTCAATCTATTCTCTGCACAGCTGCCAAAGTAATTTTCTTAAAGCATGGGTCTGACCATATCTTTTTCATGTTCAATAAATTCCAGTAGCTTCCTATTTCCTCTAAGATAAAATATAAACTTTTTGCCATTTAACCCTTTAAAATATGACCCCAACCTCCTTATTATACGTTACTCTCTTCCCACATTCTATGATCTGGCCACACTTGATTTTCCTTATACATAAGACTCCATCTCCCATCTCTGTGCCTTTTCACTGGTTCTCCCCAAGACCTGGAATGTGTTCTCTCTTCCTTTCTGCCATTTAGAATACCTTACTTGTGTCAAGGTTTCAGTTCAAGCACCACCTTCTACCCAAATTCTTTCTTGATCTCTCCCACTCCTCCATGTTTTTAATGCCTTCTGTATATTCTATTCTATTCTATTCTATCTATATCTATATCTATCATGCCCTCCCATTGTCAGTAATAGATTGGGTCCCCAGAAGGTTACTGACTACTTCTCCCCTTAGGACTCAAGGGGTATTCCTAAAAGATTTGGGATTTTTTAGTCCCTCATGAGCCCCTATTAGTATGCTCTCCATTGATTATCAGCCAAGGGTAATTTGCCTTTAGAAAGGGATTTACTAAGTAAGGATAGCAAAGATAGTTGTTACAGAATATCTCTCCAGGAGCTCTCACTTGCAATGATAAGATTCCTAGGGCGAATGAACTCAGAGATCACTTGTGACCATAGAGTAAACTCCCAACTCCAGGTTATATAAGTCCTTTTCTTACTCTGTGGAGTTCTCATAAAATTCCCCTTAGGTGTAGCCCTCTACTGTGCTACAAGGGTTGGTGTCTTCATATACTCTTAAAGTTGCCCTTCTTTAGTGTGTTTATTTTGTTCTCAGTATGTCTCTCATCTTCTGATGAAGATAATGATACTAGCCACTACTGTTCGAAGAATACTGAAACTGGGTCTTGGGTACACTACTACAAAAGAGTATGGTAAATTTGAATTCGCTGGTCAATAGGGAAGGGGGCAGGGAGAAGAGAAACTTGCTCCTTAGTTCTCCATACTATCTCAGGCAACAAACTCTCAGGAGTCTTTGATCATTGGATTTGACCACCTTTCAAATGACCTCCTACTGGAATTCTTGATTCTCGACTATATTACTATGTTATACATAATCTAAGAGGCGAGTCTGAGTCAGCCAATTATAAAACATTTCTTTATACAACATTCAATAGAGTTCAATCTTCCCAAAACGATTAAAAACTTGTACATACCTAGTTTATTTCCTTGATTGATTTATTGATTCCAGCTCTCTGGGTCTTCTATGATTACATTCATTGAAATAGAGATAGTAACTATATCTATATCTATCTATGTCTATGTGTATACACATACACGCATATATGTAAAGAGAGAGAAATAATATGATATATGTATATATGTTTATGGTTTTTGTATATATGTGTGAATGTGTGTATTACACATATTCCTTACACATTATATATGTGTATATGGTTTTGTTGTTATTATGGTTCAGTCTTTTCAGTCATGTTTGACTATTTGTGATCCCTTGTTTTGGGAGGGGTGTTTCTTGGCAACTAGAGTAGTTCACCATTTCCTTCTCCAGCTTATTTTATAGATGAAGAAACCGAGGCAAACAGAGCTAAGTAACTTGCCCAAGGTCCCATAACTATTAAGTGTCTGAGATCAGATTTGAACTCACGACTTCCTGACTCCAGGTCCAGTGCTCTATTCACTGTACTACCTAGCTGCCCATGTGTATATGGTACCTATATGCATGTATATAGTTACAAATATATGCACAACTTTGTGTACATATATGTAAGTAAGTAAACATATACACACATGTTGTTTTTCAGCATAGAATATAAGCAGGGATTTGTTTATTTATTTATTTTTGCTTTTGTATTCTAAGTGCTTAGGTAATCCCTGATATTTACTAAAATTTCGTTGATTAATGGTTGATTTTCCTTAATATTAAATTTACCTTGACATTGCCAAAAATAAACACTTAGTTTATAGAATCACAGAATTTTAGAATTGAGAGCAAAATGAGAAGTCTTTTTGTGGTGGGTCAGGAAGATAGGAGGCTGGATTTGGAGTCAGAGGATCTGGTTTCAAATCCCGCTTCTGCCATTTGCTATCTGTGTAACCCTGGATGTGTTGCTGAATCTTTCTAGGCCTCAGTTTTCTCATATCTAAAATGATATATAAAGTCACTTCCACCTATGTATCAATGTTTCTAGGAGCATTGGGCTTAAAGTCAGTGGACCTAGTCTTGAATCCTGGTTGGGACACACTAGTTATATGAATATGCCAAATCACTTCCATACGTGTAAAGAGAGGACAATAATATTTGAACTACTCACCTCACAGGGCTGTTGTGAAGGAAGGACTTTGTGAAGCCCTCAAGTGTTACATAAATGTGAACTATCATTGTTGTTATGATTATTATTATTGTTATTATTTTTATTCTGGTCATGGGGGACCTCCCCTTTCCTTTCTCCCAAGACAAGATGCATAAACTAACAAATATATTGAATACTGTGAAATCTAGTCTAGCCCTCAAGGGGAGCTTCATAAACTATCAATCCTAAGAGCCCCCAAAGGATTCCACTTTTGTTGAAAGTGTCTCAGGTCAAAACTTACCAGGCTTAAAAAAAAAGAGAGAGAGAGAAAAATCTCTTCATTTCCTTCCCTCATGCCTTGCTTTTAGTGAGCAGGTCATACTTGTTTCAGATAATATGAAGAAAACCACCCCTCACCCCACCTCTTGTCTCTTTAGCTTTTCTTCTGAGGAGGCCTGAAAAACCAGTCACTGAGCTGTTTATTTGAGGGCTTAGTCAGGGGCCAAAAAAATAAACACTGTCAATATGTTTGGTGTTAAGGTGAATGGCATCAGGTCCTCTCAGTTGGACTTGTAAAGTCTGTGCCGCCAAGGTTTGCTGTGCACTGGTGTTTCAACAGGCCTCAGCCAGGCCCTGAAAAGAAGGGGAAAGTGGGCGATGTTTGTACAGCTGAAAACAAGATGAAAAACCACAGGCCCCCTCTCACACTCCATTAGACCCTAAAGTCCACGGAGGACTGCACTCAACACATAAACACTCCGTTTGTGGAAAACCCAGTCAGTGTGTGAAAGCCAGGAACAAAGGCCTGGGAAGAACAATGACCATCTCTGTGTGAGGAGACCCAGCAAAGGCCATCCCCTATTAAACATCTCCAGGCCAGGGGAGGCATTAGTCATGGACCTGTGAGTAGCACAATTCAGTAAACCTTGTTGTTAATTTGGAAATTTGGTTGAGTATTGGGAAAGGAAATACATTACCGTGAGACACTGTCCATGATAAAGATATTTTGGAAATCTATTTAAAAGGAGGTCTTATCTAAAAGTTATCTAAAAGTTGGGCACGTAGTGCCTAATAGTCCTCTGCACACAATAAGTGCTCAATAAATGGTGAATAGATGACTGACAAAAGGAAGGAATGGGGAGGTGGGACTTAGAAGGAAAATGACAGCTGTCTTCTAATGTTTGGAATATTGTAATACAGAAGATGGAGTAGACATGTTCAATGACGCTATGGAGGGCAGAGGTAGGACTAATGGTCTACGTAACAGCATGATGCAATGGAAAACACACTGAACTGAAGACCGGGGAGATGGGTTATGGTCACAGCTCTGCCACTTACTAGCTATAAACTTTGGGCCAGTTACTTTTTTCCTTTGGTCTTCAGCTTTTTCATCCATAAAATGGGAACAATACTACTTGAATTAACCTACCTCATAAATAAGAATGAGAATGGGACATTGAAAGGACCAGAAACCATAGCAAATAAGAATTAGATGAAAGAGGTAAGGAGGAGGGAATAAACTCCTAATCGAGCTTACTCTGTGCCAGGCAGTGCGCTAAGTACTTTACAAATATTTCATTTGATCCTTACAACAACTCTGGGAGGTAGGTGCTATAATTATCCCCATCGTATGGTTTAGGAAACTGGGGCAAACAGAGGTTAAATGACTTGCCCAGGGTCACACAGCTAGTAATTGTTTCAGGCAGGATTTGAATTCAGGTCTTCCTGACTCCAGGCCAAGCATTTTATCTTGTACCACCCAATTGCCTAGGTGAAATGAATAAGAGATGCTTATCCTGGAGAGAAGACGACATAGGGAAGACATGATACTGGTCTTCGAGTTTTTGAACGTTATGTGGAAGAAGGATCTGCTTTGTTCCACTTGGCTGCTAAGTTATTGGCATATAAAGAAGGAAAAAAAAAACCAGTCTTTTATATAAATCAGTAAATATAGGATATTTGGAGAGTAGATGGAAGGTAATTTTTTGGGGAAAGACCTCTTGGATAAAGCACTTGAACCAAGTTTAAAAGGAATTCAAGGATTCTAAGAGGCAGAGGTAAGAAAAGCATTCCAGAAATAGGTGACAGACAATGCAAAGACATGGAGATGAGTGATGGAGTATTGTGTGTGAGGAACAGCGAGTAGACCAGTATGGCTCAACTATCTCCTAGTCCCACCTCACATCTTATAAATGAGAGAACTTCAGACTGGAGAGATAAAGTAACTTGTCCAAGATTACACATGTAAACATGTATCACAGTGGACTTGAACTCAGGTTCTCTAACTTCTTGGAAGCTATATCCCTTTTGTGGGAGAAGGATTAGACATGTTCTACTTAGAACCAAAAGGCAACATTTGGGACAGTGGGTAGAAGTTGTTAAGAGGCAGATTTACCTTCCACATGAGGAAAAATATCTTCTTGAATTTCTGACTCCAGAGAGTTCTCCATCACTGGAACTCATCTAGCCTGGTTGACCACTTTTTGGGAATGTTATGAAGGGCATTCTTGGTCAGATATGGGTCAGACTGATTGGCATGACCTATGAGTACTCTCCTAACTTTTACACTTTGTCATTCTGTAGCTCCAAATTTAAGTGGCTTCCCTGAAAAGGTGAAACTGTCCTAAGTAAACCCAAGTGGCATCAATGTGATTGGTGCCACAAATAGGGCCAGTGGTGAAGGCCTGTGTTTTGGCCTTGGTTCTACTGATCAATCCATTTTATGCCATCTATTGATGTTGGGCATTGACTCCTTCAGTTAGCAGATAATATTAACCTTCTGTTGATTGCTACCACTGTGGGGGCAGTAGACTACATGTGAAATGCTGCTAAACTAGAATTTACTGATTTTAATTCATTATCATCTAGATTTGCTTGAAAGATTCACAGAGAAATGTGTGTGTGTGTATGAGTGTGCACTAAAGTAGATGTTTAAGAAAAAAATTTTGCCTTACCCTGTTTACTACTATGAATATTCTACAGTTCTTCAGAATAAGGATGTCAGAATGCAGTCCTGTCTAACAAACATGGATAGATGACTTCCGATGGACTAACTTTATGGTTCTGTACCAAGCATAGGAAATAGAACCATATGACTTTTTTCCCAACACTCTTTCTCTTTTTTTTAATTTTATTTTAAATTTTTTTTATTTTTAGGCAATTGGGGTTAAGTGACTTGCCCAGGGTCACACAGCTAGTAAGTGTCAAGTGTTTAGTCTGAGACCGGATTTGAGCTCAGGTCTTCCTGATTTCAGGGCCGATGCTCTATCCACTGTGCCACCTATCTGCCCCTGCAACACTCTTTCTCAAAAACTATCATCTTTCCCTGAGTGCCATGATTTGGACTATAGTACTTCTCTTTTTGTAGACTGAATCACATGCTGCGCTGCCTTGTTACTGAACAATTTTCAATCCAATCCAACAAACCCTTATTAGATGGCAAGCTGATGGTGGAGAACTGTGGTGTCAAACTCAAAGAGAAATGGGTCTACCAAAATGTACATAAGGATCCCTGAGGGCACACATCAATTTGGAAAGCCATAAATTAACATCACATATGTTGTATTTTTATTTATTTTGTTAAACATTTCCCAATTACATTTTAATCTCATTGGATACACTGGGGAGTTTTAGGAACCACATGCTAACTGGGGAATTGACACCTCCATTGTAGAGGATAGTAAGCTGGTGAGTCAGGAATATATGAGTACAAATCCTACTTATAATCCCACCAGCCATGTTACCTGGGCAAGATATTTGAGTGACTGATTGAATGAAAAAGCATTTATTAAGTTCTTACTATGTTCTAAGCATTGTGTTAAAACTGAGGATGCAAATATGAAAGCAAGATAGTCCCTTCCAAGAGCTAACACTCTAACAGGGAGAAAAAAACATACAGGAGAATAGTGAGCAGGTAAGAGTGGTTTGGTGTGGGATGTCAAAGGCATGGTGAGTAGAAACACTGGGCAGTTCACAGACACACCCTTTCTTGAAGCAGTTGTAGTATTGATTGGATCACAATTCTTAGAGCAAGAAGTGGAAAGTGGTGACACACACGCATGATTCCATAGAGCTCAGAAATGAGAAGATTAGCCCTTCCTGGGAATGGTCTTTGGAAGTCTGGTTTGGAATGTGGTCAGCACTAATAGGGTAGAAAATGAGGTTGTCACTTCTTGGGCGTCCAAGACAGCAGATTGCAGAGCAGGTGCAGATCTGCAGGTGCATTTTGGTGGAGGGAACTTCCTCATTAAACGTCTCCTTGCACCAATGAAGTAACAGGTAGGCAATAATAACAAAAAATATCATGTATCTACTAACTCGATGTTTTAAAAAGATCTGTGATTGCAACAATGTGGGAGCTCACCATGTTGTTCTTAATCTGGCATTAGTGAACTTTAAAAAATGCTATAGCTATTTCAATATAATTGATTTGCTTTGTGATCCTTCATTGGTATTTAAAAGCATTATTCTGAGGAGGAGTCCATAGCCTTTACTAGAATGCCAAAGAGTTCCATAACACTAAAAAAGGTTATAAGAACCCTTGCCTTAGATGGTTTTATTGATTGATGTATCAAAAAAAATCATCCCCAATGATTACCTTTGTGGGAATGTCCCTCTTTGAACTCAGTTAACTGGTTCTTGGACAACATACATAAAATCCACCATGAGACTCTTACTTGATGCCTTTCTAAGTATGTTGAGGATGGCCTGTGCTCTGCTAAGAAAGCATGAGTAAGCCCAAGGTAAAATTCCATGGCCTTTTGAGGCACTGGATGAGGACTTTGGTGGAAGTTATCTCACAAGATCCCAGATTAGAAGTACAAGGAGATGAGCTTTCTGACTTCCAAACCGGGTAGGCATTTTGTGAGGAGGGTGACTGAAGGTAAATAGTTGGTTCTGAGGAGCCAAGCTCCTACTTTTTCCAATAATATGTCCAGTGACTGAATAAACACTTGATATCCTAAGTGGAACAAGTAGATCTTACTGTGAAAACAAGAGCCCTGCAGTCATATCTTAGCACATTTTAGGTGGTTTATGGGGCATATAAATTCATATTATTGGATAAATTGGCATCAGAAACACTGCTAGCCCACATCCAATTGGACCACAAAAGGAAGGAAAATGAAGGAATCACTAATATATGTTTATTATTGTATCAATATATTATTATATGATTTATTAATTATATGATATAACATGTTAAGTATATTATATGCTATATGGATTGTGTTAGCCTATTAGGAATAATATTAATACAATACTATGAATATATTTTATCAATAATGTATTAATATATGCAACACATATTACAATATTATATTAATTATATAATTAAATTAATATACCAGTAATTACATAAATGTAATTATTATATTATTTATAATGCCACATTGATAGTGAAATTACTCTAACAATTATATTGATAATAATATTAATATAGCTATCACATTATATGATATCAATAATAATAAAAATATTTATACCTTAAGGTTTGCAAAGTACTTTACATTATATCATCTCATTTTTGCATTACAAAAGCCTTGTGAAGTAGATGCTGTTATAATCCATCTTTTACAATTGAGGAAATCGAAGCTGAGAAAGGCCAAGTGGTTTCCATAGTCACATAGCCAGTAAGTATGTGAAGCTGGATTTAAACGCAGGTCTTCCGGAGCCTAAGTTCAACACTAATAATTTATTAGTTAATACTTATCAACATGAAGTTCAACACATAATTTATTTGTTTACTTATTTAGCCTTCATTTCCTTCTTTCATAGTTTTGGCTCTATAGTTAACTAGGTCAAATATACACTTTTCTCCACCATTAGATCATTTCTAGTCTCTGTTGATGCTTGTGCTTTCCTTCTGAAATTACCTCCAATTTACCCTGTATATATCTTGCTATTTGCATATTGTTTCTTCCATTAGATTGTGAGCCCCTTGAGGACAGGGAACACTTTTTTTTTCCTTTGTCTTTTCAGTGGCTTAGCATAGTTCCCAATATATAGTAGTTACTTAAGAAATCCTTGTTGCTAATTGAATTCTCTGCTCTCCTTACCCTTTTGCAATTAATATCCTGCCAATATCCATCCCAATGCCACCTCTGATACCCACTTCTTCTACATTTATTACTGAGTCACTAAATGCTATGAGAGGCAGTCAAAGAGACATGTCTACTGGGTCAGCTGAAACTTAACCTCATCTAATCTTAGCTACATTCTGTTGTACAACAATATTTTCATTCTTTCCCATAGCAATTAGTAAAACTTAAATTTGCTGTTAATGCACTTCTTTTCTCCTAAAACTCTCAACAACACCCTAACCTCCACCCCCTCACCCCTTACTTTGCTTAGAAATCTGAGGCCATCATCTATAATGAGTTTCCTGGATTAACACATTTCACCCATTAAAATGTCTCTACCTATTCTCTTCACCTCTGCTTTAGTATACAAAGAGTTAGTTTACCTTGTAAAGGATCACCTCTTTTTGTTCTTTTGCTATCATCCCTTCTCATCTGTAGGTGCTTGCCCTGCACCCTCAACTGCAATGTCTCTCTATCTCCTGGCTCCTTCCCCACTGTCCTCTTACATGCCTAAGTCTTCCTTTTCCTTAAAAACCTTCACTTAACCACGCTGTCCTCTGAAGTTTCTCTCCTATTTCTCTCTTTCCCTTTATTGCTAAGCTCCTAGAGTCAACTTCTATTTTTGCCTCTACTTCCTTACCTTTCACTTACTCCTCAACTTTGTGCTGAAACTGCTCTCCCAAAGGTTTTCAATGATCTCGTCATTGTGGAATCTGATGGTCTTTTCTCAGTCCTCATTCTTGCATTACCTTCAGTTTTTGACACTTAACTGCTCCTTCCTGTGTACTCTTACCTTCTTTGGTTTCCATGATATTTCTCTCCTTGTTCTCTCTTATTTGAATGATAATTCTCAAGCTTCTTAAATAGCCCATCACATTTCTCATATGCCCAAGGGTGTGTCCCTCAACTCACCGTATTGGACCCTCTCCTACATTCCTCTTGCTGATTTCATCACCTTGAATTTATTTATCGTAGCTATGCAGATAACTCCCATCCTATCTGTAGACCTAATCCACTTCCTGAACTCTGATCCCACATTTCTAACTGCCTGCTAGATATCTTGCCCTCAAATTCAACATATTTAACTTATTATATCTTCCCACCCCCATCTCTGTTTAGAGGAGCAACGTTATCTCATTCAGTTAGGCTTCAAATTATTTTTTTAAAATTTTTCCTTCTCTCTCACCTCACTCCATTGAATTAGCTATTTATTCTACCTTTATAACATCATTCCAGAGGCAATCTGTCACCTAAGAGAAAGTCTTGTCGTGCTACCTCTGTTTGGTGTTCTGGAGCCCGTAGGACATATGTCCTCATGTTCATATAGTCAAACTGTGGGACTCTAGAAGAATTATAGATTTGTAATCTAATTCTATCCTAGAGGAAGGACTGCCTATTTATTTGTATTTTTAGATTTGTAGTTAAAACATTATATTTAATGTTTCATCATGGTATGGAGATGAAAAGTGCCCTAGTGCTTGAGTAAAAGTCCAGTGACAGCCTACATGTCTATAGTTTGAGGACCATCCTAGTTATGATTAGAGAGGATTATCATCAGAGTAGCTACATGGTAATTACGTTTTTGAGTTTCATAAGCTAAATGATCACCTATCAAGTTGTAGAGAGGTTGTGTTTTGTATCAATGGACTGCATAGCTACACTGATGAAATTATAAGTCCTTGAATTATTCAGATAAACATTGGATATTTGATTTGAACTAGGCATATTCCTAAAAGTCTATGTTTTTCTAGTCCTCATTAAATGCTGAATTCCCCTAGGCACATATAATCTTTGAGGAAAGTTGGTCATTCATATCTAGAGATTCAACTCAATGTTACTCTGTTTTGGTCACTTAGTAAAGCATCCCTAGAATTACTGTTTGGTATGGTGAGCAAATTGAGCCCTGACATTCCTTCTCAAGGAGATGTTGAGTACGGAAGTAAAAAAATTAGGAGCAATGTTCTTAATATCACTTAATCCTCCAGGGCTTGTGTATTTTCAGCTATAAAAATGATAATACTTGCCCTACTTAAAATATGACAGTTGAGTTGCTTCAATTTAACAGATATTTCTTAAGTATCTAATCCATATCCATATCCATATCTATATCTGTGTATTATGCCAGGCACTGGAGATACAAAGTAAAAAATTAAATTGTCCTCATGAAGCTTGCATTCTGATGATATTGAAAAAGATTTATGGAGAGATACAACAGCTATATGTGAAATAATTTTGTAGTCTGCTAAAAGACACATAAATAGAAAAGATGATTAGCAGAGGTGTCAAATTTTCAATTTCCTTCTTATTCTATAGTTGAAAAAAGATAGAGTAAACCATACAATAAAAAAAAAACTTCCTCTAATTAAAGTTTCCAAGTTGGAACGAAATCAGGAATAATAGTGATATTGATGGTAATAATACTTTGATAAACAAGTTTTTTTAATCCCATAGAAATGTTTTCAGAATAAGACCAAGTCACTTCATTCAGCAGTGGTAAAGTTTGAAATCAGGAACATGCCATTGGATTTGTTGAATGTAACAAAAAATGTTCTTCTTCCAGCCTATTTTTTCAATAACAGCAGAAAAGATGAGAATGGCAAGTTGCTGATGATAATCATTATCATCATCTTGATCAATCAATCAATCAATAAACATTTATTAGGCACCTACTATGTGCTAGGCACTGTGATAAGTACCAGGGATACAAATAGAAAGAAAAAAAGCAGAGTCTGCCCTTCAAGAGCTTTCAATCTAATAAGTGAAGACAAGATACAAAAGGAAGCTGAAAATCAGTGGTTAGAAGAGGGAGGAGGAAGAGGTTTCTATCTCAGGGGCATAGAGAAATCAATCAGAGAACTCCAAAAGTAGTGTAGCCAGGTGATAAATTTGGAGATGTTTGAGATGAGGTTTCTCCTTCAATGGAGGGTTTGGAGTTCATGGCCCCACCTTCCAATCAGGGAGGCAGAGGGTAATGCTGAGGTAGAGTACCAAGGCTGATGAGACTTTATAGGATAATAATGTTATCCCAATAATGAGCTTTCTGAGGCATGAGGAAGTCAGTCAAGTTCCAAAGTAGTGCAGCAAGTGAGAAATTGATGATGATGATGATGTAGCCCATATATGTTGTGGAGTCTTCTTCCCAATTCTCATTCTCACTGAGTAAGTCAGGCCTCTTATACCACTGATGGCTAGCTCCATCTCCCCTAGAGCCCCGAGATGTTGAGGATAATTTTTCTAAGTAATTATTTAGCTCAAATTAGCTCCACTGATATGTCTTCTCCATTATCATCAGTTAATTATGAGTTAGCCAGGCTTAAGTAGCTTTTAGAAAAGGAATACTTTTATTAAGGCATAGTAAGAATAATTGATTCAAAACATTCCACCAGAAGTCCATGATATACTCTATCACCAATATATACAGAGTTCAAGTGAAACTATGCTTAAGCTTCAAGAACACATGCGGTAAGGGAGTAAGCCAGCTTCTGGTTGCTAAAAGTTCTTTTCTCCTTTTCCCATAGAACTCAAAAGGTTCCCCTTAGGCATGGAGTAGCTTCTTTTCTGGATTCTTGCAGAGCCATAAAACCACCTTCACACATTGCATCGAGCCTGTTCGCTGCTTGAGATACAGACACGTTGCAAGCCTCTGCTATTCCAAGGGGACAAAGCTAGGACACCAATGAGAAGGTGGAAAAACCTAAAATCCTCCAGACCCATTCCACCTTGTCAGGTACTCCTCCATCCAAGGGTCATGGGATCTAGAATGAGGCTATAGCCCAAGAATTCTTCTTTCCCCAAATCCTCCAAGATGTTTCTTCTAGGATGTTTTGCTGTAATGACCTTTCTAGGCTTGTGTTTGTACTAATCTTTTGGATAATAAACTAGCTCCTTCATTTTAGACAGCCTATATTTTAAATACAGGGTGTTACTTCAGCTGATCAGAACAGATTTCTTGTGCAAAACTGTTGCAGTTCATTAAATTACTTTCAATATATCTTAAAATGATCAAAGACTTTTCACACAATCTAAAGTCTTTGCTAATTGATCGAGAAATGTTTTTACCTCTAAATGTAGCATCTAATCATTTTATGCAGGGTGAGGTAATTCATCTGTTGACTCAAAGAACCACTCTCCCCACACATACCTGCTCCCACATTAGTAATCTTGCTGTTGCTATTACTAAGCATAGGGATAACGGTAAGGACCTGTGATTTCACCAATACATGAAACTCGTTCATGAGAATATTATTTTCTGTCAATGCAGATTGGCACGTTCACTATAACTTGCAGTCTTAGGGAGTGGCCTAGAGCATTGAGAAGTCAACTTACTTGTCCAGGTGACACAGTCAGTGTGAGACTACTACAACTAACAATAACACTACTAATAATAACAGCTTACTGTTACTGAGTGCTTTATGATTTACAATGTGTTTTTCTCACAGTGATCCTATGAGTAGCTAAGTGATTCAGTGGCTAGAATTCTGGACTTGGAGACAGGAAAATTTGAATTCAAATCCTAACTTAGAAATTTATTTGCTCTGGACAAGTCACTTAACCTCCCCTTTCCTCAGTTTCCTCATATATGAAGGATGATCATAGTACTTACCTCACTGTGTTGTGGTAGGTACCAAACAAGATAACATAATTTAATTTGCAAACCTTAAGGTGTTATATGCATACTATTATTATTATTATTATAATATCATAATTATTAAATAGGGAGCACAGATATTATGTTTTCCCTATATTATAGATGAGGAAATTGAAACCTGGAGTTTCATTACAAGTCATTGGCTAAGCAAAGAAGCCATATCCATTCCTCATTCCACTACATTACAGTTAAGCCAAGAAGGGGTCAAAAAAATCATAAAATCTAATTCTTCATTTATGAAATAGCCCCCAAGTTTATATTGACAAAATCATTTTGCTTCAACTTATGGCATGCAAAATAAGCATGGAGCATAGCCTATTTTTGTGGATTGATTAATGAGATTTTAGAAACCCTTCCACAATAGAACTCCAGCAGCTCCTGAGGTATATTTTGTTTTTTTATTTTTTAATTAATTTATTTTGAATTATCAATAATCACTTTCATATGCTTTTGAGTTTAAAATTTTTCTCCCTCTTCCTCCCCACCACCCTCCCCAAGATGACACACAATCTAATATAGGCTATACATATACATTCCTATTAAACATATTTTCACATTAGTGATATTGTAAGTAAGAATTAGAACCAATAGGAGGAACCACCAGAAAGAAGAAATAAAACTCAACAGAAGAAAAAAGTAGCAAATAGTATGCTTCAATCTGCATTCAAGCTTCATAGTTCTTTCTTTGGATGTGGATAGCATTTTACATCACGAGGCCTTTGGAGATGTCTTAGATCTGTGTATTGCTGGGAAGGGTTAAGTTTATCAATGTTAGTCATTGCACAATGTGACTGTTATTGTGTACAACGTTCTCTTGGTTCTGCTTACTTCACTCAGCATCAGACCATACAAGTCTTTCCAGGTTTTTCTGAAGTCCTCCTGCTCATCATTTCTTATAGCACAGTAGTATTCCATTACATTCATATGCCACAACTTGTTCAGCCATTCCCCAACTGTGGGGCATTCCCTCAATTTCCAATTCTTTGCCACCACAAAAAGAACTGCTATAAATATTTTTGTACACTGAGGTATATTTTATAACACAATTTCTTGTACTGCCTCCTCCAATAGCTCTAAGCTAATAAGTCATTTTGCTGAGTTGAATTGAATTGCATATCTGTCTTGACAAGTTTTTCATGAAATGTACAGAAATAAGCAGCATTTGCTAATTATGTTTAAACCCTTCAGTGTCATCCCTTCATCTTTCCTTCCCCCTCATAGCATTGCATCTGTAATGTACCAATCTCCAACAGTTTCCAGATGGCAGCATAAATTTTCAGGTTAAGTGATATTAAAAATAGATAATAGCATGGACCCCATGAGTCTCTCCAGAAAGACTAAACAGTCACAATAGGGAATATCATTGCTTTGGTTTGCTTTGTGAGGCTTTATGTACTCAGCTGCTCCTCGCCCCTGCTTTTACTGCAGTGGGACCCAGATCATTCTGAATTCCAGTTCCACATCACTTCCTATCCTCTATACTTTCTAAGCCCCATGCCACACAAGTCAAGAGAAACTCACTCTTCCCAGCTGCACTGTGAGCCCTGAATGTACCTTCTCTCAAGGAGCAATTGAGTCCTTCGCTCTTAAACTAGCAATTCGGCATTCTGGATTGTTGGTAAGTGAATTCTTGAAATGGAAGGGGAAATACTGCTTTTCAAAGCCATTGTTGAATTTTACTTGCCAATTTTAGCTGTTGGTGGTCTTTGAGACTTCTCTGGAAAACTGCTAATGGAAGAATGTGAATAATATAGTCATTTTTGTCAAGGATGAAAGGGTTTAGATAGTTTATATGAGCCAGTTAATACCCTAGTTATGCATATGCTAAATTAGAGAAGTAACAAGTATACAAAGAACAATATATAAATTTAGTCAGGAGCATAACAAGGGAAAGGATGAAATTATTTTGGATCTTTACAATAAATACTGAAATTATCTCTTTTTTTTTGTAAGTATCATATTAAAATTATTTCCCTTCCATTCGCAACCAATCACCGGAGGAATATTTTACATTCTGAATATATTAAGAATAAGCATTACAACTAAAATATGCTATTTTTTTCTAACAACCTTAATCTACCTAAGTTTCATGGTCAAAGTAACCACCTGTCTATCTTCCTAAAAGGTGTGTGGGTGAGAAAATAGTTCTTCAGCCACAAAAATTACTTCTAACAACCAACAGGGGCTGAAAAATGCCAAAAATATATTCAAAGGCTGTTAAAACTTGGAGACACTCATTTCAGCCCCTTTTCAAATATATCACACAGTTAGTTTTCTCATCATTCTATGCAGGTGGAGACTGGAGAACATCCAGTTATCCTCCTCCTGCTATATCTTATCCCAGCATTTCGATGGTGTTCACACTATCTGGAGCCCAAATGTGTGTGCCAGGCTCCAGGTGTGGTCTAAGCAGGCCTCTGCAGGTCACCATAGTAACCTTTTCAGATTTCTGCTCCATTCACCTATTTTGAAACCCCAGTTGGTTGTTTGCTTTCTTAACAACTACCAGACATGGAGCTGATGAGCTCTAAGTGTCTGTCTGTGATCATTCCTGATGCTCTTCCTGATCTTTGTCTTCCTTACTATCCAGAAGATCTTTTGTCATGATTGCATACTTTTGCATGTTCAGTTATATGTGATAGCCAACAGACTCTATTCTTAGAGTTCCAGTTTGTTCAAGTTTCTTTTCCCTCTTCATCATAGGATGGTCCAAGAAGTTTGAAAATGTCTTTTTTTCCTCAGGGGAGGAAAAAAATAATAAAAGAATATAAAGGTAAGAGAAGTGGAGGATTTGTTTTTCTTTTAGAAACTCCCTTATTTAGAGTTTTCAGGATAAGATGGAGGTATGAAAGGTTTCCTACACATGCACCAACAAAAACTGAAAAAAGGACAATATATTGAATAGTGAGCAAGAAATCCAAAAAGAAACTACACTAAGCACTTTTGTACAGCCCAGGACTGCACAAAGAGATAGCTAGAAGCCTTCAGACTCTGCAAAAATGATCCCACCAAGAAAGCTAATACAAGTATAGGTAGACAAACTGAAAGCTGGCCAGGTTTCAGGCTAGAGATTCTCCAGAGGCTCTGAAGCCTGCTCTGCTTTGTAACTTGGGGGCAGGAAGACTGAGTATACCAATAAGAAAGCTACTGAGGGCTCAGAAACCCACAGCACTCTGACCATGGACATAGGACCTGGAACCAGTAGCCCTCTGACTGAGATGTTCTGTGACAAAAGTTCTCAGAAATACGTCCTAAGATGCCTCAAGGGGCCTAGACCAAGTGACGGTGAAGTCACAGTCAGGAATCCAGGAAATTGAAATCAGTACTAAATAAGGCCTGACCGTATCATCCAAAAGGTTGGGAGGAAAGAGAGGCTGGGACAAAGTCCCAGATCAAGAATTGAGGCTGTGCATATGAGTAAACAGAAGACACCAAACATTATGGCTAAATATTCTGGGTCAAGAGATGCCAAAGAGATATAGCCAGAAAAAAAGAGAGCAACAAGAAATATAGTCAGAACCTCAGGGACAAAAAAAAAGCTCAGGCAAATGTACTATGAGAATATCTGGTAGAAATGAAGAAGGAGAGGAAAAAATGAGCTATACGTGAAAATGGAGATCTGGAGAAAAAAAGAGTTTGGAAGGAAAATAAAGCATTCAGAACAGAATGTAGGAAAACTTACCTGAATGATAGAATCTCTGAAAATTAAAACAGAGTATACAGAACTTACTGACTCCATGAGGCCGCAAGAGTTTTAGAAAAAAATCTGAGGACTAGAAAAAAGAAAAAGAAAATACAAATAATCTACTGTTAAAAGCAACTGAATATACATATTTGTAACAGGGATTTTGTTTTTCCCTCTCAATGGGAGAAAGTGGGAAGGCAAGAACACATATTTTCATTGAAAAAAAATTTAATTTTAAAATGGACAGAAGAGAACAGAAGGAAGGACATAAAGAATCAGAGACTATGATAATTTTCAAAGTTATATGTCAAATATATTGTATTACATGTTTAAAGAGGAAAAAGCATGCTATACATAATAGAGATATAGTTTCATATAAAACCTCTGTTCTGTTCTGCTATTTGGAAATATTCATTCTGCTTGGTATTTGTTAAATCAGAATAACAAAGAAATTTTTTTAAAAAAGCAAATTACTTGCAAAACAGATCAAGGATGGGAACTTGAGAATTATGTGACTGACTAAAAAACAGTACCAAACTAAAAACAATTAGATATCCTATTCAAAGAAATTAAAGTGAGAATTGTATAGATTTGCTAAAAGTAGAGGTCAAAGTAAACTGTTCACTTCTTTTTTTTTCCCTAGGCAATTGGGGTTAAGTGACTTGCCCAGGGTACCACAGCTAGTCAGTGTCAAGTGTTTGGTCTGAGGCCAAATTTAAACTCAGGTTCTCCTGATTTCAGGGCTGGTGCTCTATCCACTGTGCCACCTACCTGCCCCCATAAACTGGTCACTTCTTTAAAGAAAGTCCTAAATGGAAATGCTCTGGAATTTAGCAAGGAAGTTCAAATTTAGAATACTGCAAGTAGACAGCAAGGAATCATAGTCAGTACTAGGGAATCATAGTCAGAATCATACAAGACTGGGAAGCTACTACTATAATGAAGATATGATAATTGAAATATGATATTCCAAAAGGCAAAAAATAAAGGCTTTAATTCAAAAATAACTTACCCTTCAAAATCAAGTATGATACTACAAGGGGAGGAGGGTAGGAGTACAAAACTCTTTACAAGTGAATACATAATTGGAGAGACATTAATTGCTTGTACTTAGACTGGGTCAATGTGATAAAAATTATAATGCTACTTAATTTGTTCAGTGCCATAATAATCAAAATTCCTAAGGCAAGTTTTATATAGCTTAAAAATAAAAACAAAATTCATCTCAAATAACCAAAGATCAAGAATGACAAAGGAAATGATAAAAAAATCAGAACGAAGCAGACCTACAAGGATCAAATCTCAAACAGCACTACAAATCAGTCGTCATCAAAACTATTTGAGTTAAAACTTTTGGGCTAAAGAACCTAAAAGTTGGTAAGTAGAACAGATTAGGTACTCAACATACAGGAGCAAATGCATATAAGTAGTATAATATTTCATAAACTGAAAGATCACAACTGTTGGAGTAAGGACTCATTATCTGACAAAATCTGGCAGCAGTGGAAAGTAGTCTGAAAAAATTTAAACGTGTATCTCATGCCATGGTCTACCATAATCTCCAAATGAATGTAGAACCTGGACATAAAACGGTCTTTGTGTCCTCCCTTCAGTTAATGTTTGACACAATAGTTGGGGCTTAATAAATGCTTGTGGAGTCATTGATTGTTACTTTAGGGACTGCTCAATTCAGTGTAGGGTAGCTCTAAAGATTGGGAAGTTCTTATAGTAAGCTAAAACTTATTATCTGCTTCTAACTTCCACCTATTGATTTCTATATTTTTTTCCTCAAATACTTTTAATGCAGCTGCCATTCTCCATCCCCACCCCAATTTCTTTCTTTCTAGGAACTGCATTTTCAGTTCCTGTTCCTTCAAACATTCTCCAAATGATATATAATATGGTAATCTTTCCCCCGTCCCTACCTGGTTGACTGGGGCTCAACTAGGAAGTGTGAGTATGAAGAGTCCATAGTCCATATTGTGTTTAGTGCTTACTGGCTGACCTAGATAGACACGATAGTCCACAGTAACAATGTTCCAGTTTATGTGGTCTAGAAACAACTGGTGGACCATTTTGAGAAAGAGTTGGTTATCAGAGCAGCTGGCATGAAACACCAAGAAACAAAGACAAAGGCAGAAAGTAATTTTAAAGTTAGATAGCCCATGCTGGTAGGATGGTATTAATGAGATCTAATGCTAAATAAGCGTATCTAGTCAAAGGTCATATAAGAGTTGAAGTATGTGTGAGTATAAACAGCTTATAGAAAACAACAGTCCTGTAGCCCTGTCCCGCTGCTGTCTCAGATTTGAGCCTGTCTTTTGCTTCTGGGGGAGGATTCAGAATGGCATCAGGTTGGTTCAAGGCAATGGGAAGGTGATAGTATCTTGTGCATGGTAGCATTTTAATAAATTACATTAAATCGATTGTTGACTAGGAAAAGTTTAATACATCTGAGTGATGTGAAGTGAAGAGGAATGGATAAATAAGAGCTCTTAGCAGATGGACTTATCTTTTTTTCAATGAAAAATGTCAAAGCTCCTCAGCTTAGAGTCTAGAGGTAAGGGGAGCCATGTAATGTTGGAATAGGGTTGAAAAAGATTTGTTTAAAGGTGCTGTTGTTAGTAGGCTAAAAGTGGCTTAGGGAGGCATAAAAGGATTGCCTTTCAGCAGTGAGGGCCCAGGTGAGGTTATGTAACATAAATTTGTAATAGACTTGGTCAGCATGGTTTTGTGATTTCTTCCACCTTCCTTCAACATGTAAGAGGAGGCAACAAATGGTAGAAGCAATCCTGGACTGACACTTTCCCCTCTTACAAATGTCCTTTTATTTAAGGCACTACCATCTTCTTTATCATCTTGTTCTGTATCCTCACAGTTATCCTGGACTCTTTTCTCTCAATCTCTTTGTGAAAACAGTATGGAACCCCGAGAGAGAGGCAGGAATCAAGCCCATCTTGAACACTATATCCCCTCAGACCATAATGGAAACAACCCATGACCCTGCACCCAAGAACCTTGGGAACAGCAATATTTCCAGCTCAGTGCCTTCAACCATCATCCTGAGAAGCAACCTTTGTGGAGATGCAACCTAGCAAGTTACTCCTATAGGTACTAAGTCACAGCTACTGAAGATGCAGACAATAAAGTTCTTGGCACTGAAATCCTTAGCACAGTAAAACTGTTCTACATCAGAAACTGATAATTTTATTAATAGAAATGACATTAAAGAAGATGCATTGCTATCTACTTTGCCTCTGCCCCCTAAAGACCATGGGACCTTTCCATCTGACTTGCAGCTAAAATCTTTCATGTGTATTGTCTCCTCTAAGAAAATGTGAGCTCTTTGAGAGTGGGAACTGTTTTACTTTTCTCTAATTTTTCTCAGTGCTTAGAAGAGTACTTTTTACATAGTTAGTCCTTATTACTTGACTCCTTCATTCATTCACATGCTCCTCCTCTCCCTCCACACACACATTCATTTAAGTGCTGTTGATCTACTTTCAGAAGAGCTCACATGTGTCCCATTCTACTCACAGGGTCATTGCCTTGTGGAATTATCAAATGAGACAATATTTTCAAAGTTCTTAGCTCAGGATCTGGAATAGGGTAGGCACTTAATAAATGCTTGTTACTTCCACCTTTCTCCCCATCCTCTAATGTAGTCCCTCATCACTTCTTGCCAGGACTATTTTAATAGCCTCCTAATTAATCTCCCTCTTTACACTTTTCCCCTTATCTTATCCATCTTTTAAAAAGATGTCAAAATCATCTTCCTTAAATACCATGGGACTCAGTTCCCCCATTTGCTACATGAAGGGGTTTGATTAGATAATTTCTAAGGCCCTTTCAACCTTTAACATTCTATAATTTTGCTACCTTGGGCAAATTTATCTCTCTGACCCTCATTTTCTCAATTTGTACAATGAGGATAAATACACCTTTCTTGCCTACCTTGTGCATAACAAAGGAAATATGAAATGGAAGTTCTTCAAAAAGTGTAAAATAATATTTAAATTTAGCAAACATTGAATAAGTAAGTGCCTACTTTGTTCTGGATACTGGCTGTATACATAGAAACTATTATGATGATAAAGTCATTTTGTAATGCCCTTTGAATGAGTGTTCTTGAGTCTCTCTTACTTATGTTGTCTATAACACTCATTCTAGGAGCTGATTTATTTTTTGTGCAGTTGAAATTTAGCACTATGCTTAATACCTGAAATCTGCAGCATAAATTCCATATGAAACTCTTGCTGAGATAATCACTCTTGGTTAAGAACATATAATATTGTAGTTTCTTTCTTAAACCACTTCAGATTTTATCCTCTAAGTCCATGTCTAAGGTAACCCCTCAAATAGAATGGTATGGAAACAAATGAAGTAATTTTTCCTTTAGGTTAGTGTTGTAACAAGCATGACATGGCTATGGTCCTTATTCACCACTTAACAATAGATGTCTATATGGGGGTCGCCAACCTATTTATATTTGTGAAGAGGGGCTACTCTCTCAATTCCCCTAAAACCTTGAGATCAATGTAGAGAATTCCATATGGTGGTAATCAATGAGGGGTTTGTGGACTGAGACTTTTAGAAGGAATCCTAGCAAATCATTTCAATTTAATTAAATATTTATTAAATGATTTCTCTACGCATGATCTTATTTTGGGGTTATGGACACAAAGATAAGAAACAACCCAGCCCCCTGCCTCAAAGATGTTTCAGTATGAAATAAGGGAATCATAGAATTTGTTTTTTTCTGAAGGTCTTTCTAGTTCTTTTTTTTTCACTTAATAGTATTTTATTTTTTCCAATTACATGTAAAGATAGTTTTCAACATTCATTTTTGTAAGATTTTGAGTTCCAAATTTTTGACCCTACCTCCCTTCCCTCCCCCTTCTCCAAGACAACAAGCAACCTAACATAGGTTATATATGTACAATCATGTTAATCTTATTTCCACATTAGTCATGCTGTAAAAGAAGAATCAGAAAAAAGTGAAAAATCACGAGAAAGAAAAAATAAACAAAAAAAAGGGAAAATAGTATGCTTCAATCTGCATTCAGCCTTCATAGTTCTTTCTCTGGATGTGGATAGCATTTTTGATCACAAGTCTTTTGGAATTGTCTTAGATGATTGTATTACTGAGAAGAGTTCAGTTATTCATAGTTGATCATCACACAATGTTGTTGTTATGGTGTATAACATTCTCCTGGTTCTGCTCACTTCACTCAGCAACAGTTCATGTAAGTCTTTCCAGGTTTGGCTAAAATCTGCCTGCTCATCATTTCTTATAGAGCAATAATATCCCATTGCATTTGTTTATCACAAGTTGTTTAGCCATTCTCCAATTGATGGGCATCCCTTCAGTTGCCAATTCTTGGCCACCAAAAGAGCTGCTATGAATATTTTTATACGTGTAGGTTCTTTTTTCTTTTTTATGATCTCTTTGGTATACATACCTAATAGGGATATTGCTGGATCAAAGTGTATGCACAGCTTTATAGGATATTTTGCACATAGTTTGCACATAGTTCTAAATTGCTCTCCAGAATGGTTGGATCAGTTCACAACTCCACCAAACATGCATTAGTATCCCAATTTTCCTACATCAAGAATCATAGAATTTGGAAGCTACAAAGGATCCTAAGTATCATCTAGCCCAAATATTTCATCTTACAGATGAGGAAACTGAGGCCTAGGGAAGTAAAGAATTGTCTGAAGTCACACATAATTGGACTGAAACTGATGTCTTCTCAATCCTGATACAGTGTTTCCCCCACTACACCAGGCTTCTTGCCTCCTTAATTTCGAATCCCCCAGATCAGTCCTGGAGATGAAGAATATCAGATGTAGGTTGCATGTAGGAAGAAGTTTACATAATCAGTGCCTGTCACAGGGCCTTGTGCACACTGGTCATTTAATAAGTGTTTGTTGATTTGAATGACAATAATAGCCTGTTTGGAGATCTCCCAGTGAATCCTGACCTATTGATTAGGGAGTATTAATTTGGAGGCCCAAATGGCACAATAGACAGAGGTTACCTGCTAGAATCATAAATGCTATAAGGACTCTTAAAAGTCATAATCCACTTTTCATAAATTTTTCAGTACTGCCCTTGTAGTCTTAATTTTCTTATTAGTTTTATTTCTAAATGAAACAAAAAGTCCACAGAGTAAAATTCAGCTCAATCCAACAATCATTTATCAAGTCCTTAACAGATTCAAGACCCTTGGTTAAATGCCAGGGATACAAAGAGCACAAAACAGTTCCTGTACTCAAGGAGCTTATATTCTCCTGGAAGGACATACCATGGAAATACATAGAAGATATGAATAGCATGTAAAAATGAAGAAAAGTAAATATAAAGTGACCTGAGAGGAGGTGGCTCACTGGAATATTATACATTTCCTCAGTAATCTTTTCATTTTCTGAGGTGAATATTGTAAAAAATCTAAAGCTCTCCCCAACCACCCCAGTTCTCATCTATAAGATTTGTGGAGTGTAGGGGAGGTGGAGGTAGCAAACTGTAATAGTAAGAAGACCACACTTGAAGTGAGTAGATTCAGGTCCAGGCTCAGAAGGCTACTGCCTAGATGACCTTCTTCTAGTCACTTACCTATCTGATGCTAAGTTTCCACATTTGTGAAATGAGGGGATTTGGATGAGATAATCTCTAAGATATCTTTTAGCTTTAATCTTTGATGTTCAAATCTTTGATGATCAAAGCTTTTTTCCACCTCTAAGATTCAATGTTTGAAAGTTCCTTCTAGCTCTGAGGCTCTGTGATTTGGCAAATACCTCAAGAGGCTGATGGAGTGCCGAAAAGTCAGTTGCCACTAGTGGCTTAACCCAGCAAGATTGAGCACTTTCAGGACATCAGAAATGGAGCCTGTGCACTGGTGGGTGACCAAACATTTAAACAGTCATTCACTATGAACTCCATCAGTAAGGAAAGCACGTGCCTCCATTTACAGTAACACTCTAAAAGCCTCGACTGTCATACCAAGGTAGCTATGAAGCATGGTTTTCTCTGTGTGGATGGCCGGGCGCCAGGCGTTGGTTCGCATTAGCATGTTTTGAAGCTTAATGTCCTGTCCTGAAACCAAAGCTTGCGGTGGAGAGGAAATACCACCTCCCCGACATTCAGAGACAGGTTTTCATCTGCTTCGTGTTTTGATTCTGTAGTCTATATTTTGACTCCAGAGTGTGATGACTGTGTAACTTTTCACATGAATTTCATTTTTTCTTGTCAAGGAACATTATTTTAAGGTGACAATAACTTGGCTTCAAATGAGCTGAAACCATCATGGTGATAAATTAGTTCCTAGAGCAGGGAGGCTTGGGCCCAGCAATCTACTATGTAAGACCACACAGGTATGAGCTTCGATGCTTTCTCTCTACCTCCTTAGCTCCACAATATGTCACAGGCTCCTGGCTACTTTTAAGATAAGGGAGAAAGACTGAAAGTGTGGCTTTGGAAAATAGGCAGTTTCAGAGAGAATTCAGAAAAGAAGAAGAAAGGAAAAAGGAGGGAGAGGAAGGGGAGGAGGAAGGAGAAGAGAAGCAGGAGAAGAAGGAAGAAGAGAAAGAGGAAGAGGAGGGAAAGGATCAGGGGAAGAGAAGGAGAAGGAAGAGGAGAAAAGAGAGGAGAGAGAAGAGGAGGAGGAGGAGGAAGAAGAAGAGGAGTGAGAAGAAGGAAAAAGAGGAGAAGAAGGAGGAGGAGTGGTGGAAGATGAAGACAGGAGTTGATATTTTCCACTGGCTATTGTCAAGGCTCTGATTTTAAAAAAAATGCCTTTTGGCCCACTACTCAATGAGTTTATTTATTTTTATATCAGCGAAAGAGACAGGTCAGTTTCTGAAATGTGTGGCAGCGTGAAGTATATGTTCTAGGGCTCAGCATTCCCCTGCCCCCTTTTTTTTGTTTATTTGCTACATTACAACTGTGCCCAAAGTGTTCTTGATTTGGGGTCAGAGAATCTGGACTTAAATCCTTTTAGACTCTACGGTTTAGTGGATGGGTGATGTCAGACAAATTACTTAGCTAGGCTCCCGGTTCCTCACCTGTCAAATGAAAGGTTTGGCCTAGATATCCTACTAAATATCCTTCCAGCTCTAGCTCTACCATCTTATTGTGGTGATAAGGGTGATAACGCATTCATTTTGTCATTTACAAAGCATTGTCCTCATGATAACATTGTGAGGTAGATAGACCATGTCTTCCAATCAACTAATATCATTTATCCTGAGGAGAAACAGGTTCAGCGATCACTTGTCCAAGACCACACAGCTGGTAATTTGCAGAGTTTAGTCTCAAACCCACTTCCAGTGTCTTGTTTTTCATTTGTTTCCCTGTCATGAAAGATGTTTTTCCACATGATTATCAATATTAAGTTCTCTTTGTTCATAAGGTCATAGATTTTGAGTGGGAAGATACTCCCCTAATCTAAAGGATGAGCATTTGAAGCTCAAAGAAGTTAAGTAATTTGCCTGAGGATATAGAGGTTTTAGTAACAGGAACAGCACTGGAACTCAGGTCCTCTGACTCCAAATCCAGCCCTCTTGGTAGAGTTCCTCTAATACAAGTTGCAAGATTTCTTACACTGACATTACCCACTTTATTAGGAAGTGAGGGACAAATTCTGAAGATATTCCTTTACTTTCGAACTTTGAACATCCAATGGAAATGAGGTCCTCCAGGACCATGATTTCCTGTAAAATATAATGAGTGTAGGGAGGGAAGGAGGGAGAGGGAGAGGGAGAGAAGAGCTGAGGATTGTTTTCACATAGTTGTCTTACTTATTACTCTATTTGAAGCAAAATCCTCTGCCCTCATAATAAATAACAGTCATATGAAGTTCTAAAAATAAAAGAAGCAACATTTTAAAGTGAGATAATTTAGTCATCATAATAGCTCACATTTATATAAATGCATTTCCTTTTAATCAATCAATCATCAAGTATTTCTGAGGACTTCACTATGTCTAGATCCTATGCTAGGGATTAAGGACATAAATGCAAAGAATAAAGCAATCTTTACTAGCAATAAGTTTACATTCAGATGGGACTATAATAAGTACATATAAGGTACATATAACATTATTATAAAATTAATATACATATATGTATGTGTATATATATAGTTGTTAAATATTTAAATAAAAGGCAGTTTATTTTGTTTTTTCTAATATATATGTTATTTTTCTCCAATTACATGTAAAACCAATTTTTAATATTTTTTCAAAAGTTTTGAGTTCTAAATTCTATCCTTTCTTCCTTCCCTACCTGCCCCCCTCCCTGAAATGGTAAGCAATCAGATACAGATTATGAATGTGCAATTATGTAAAACATTTCAATATTAGTCATTTTGTACAAGAAGACTCAAATAAAAAAAATAATGAGAGAAAGTGGAAAACAGACCGAAGTCTGTATTCATTTTGCCACCTCTGGAAGCAGATAATATGCTTTATCATTCATTCTTTGGGATTGTCTTGGATCATTGTATTGCTGAGAATAGCTAAGCCGTTTACAATTCTTCATCACACAACTGCTGTTACTATATACAATGTTCTCCTCGTTCTGTTCACTTCGCTTTGCATCAGTTCATGTGAGTCTTTCCAGGCTTTTCTGAAATCATCCTACTTGTCATTTCTTACAGCACAATATTCCATCATAATCATATACCACAGCTTGTTTCACTATGCCCCAATTAATGGGCATCCCTTCAATTTCCAATTCTTTGCCACCACAAAAACAGATGCTATAAATATTTTTGTACAAATTGATCCTTTTCCTTTTTTTGATGTTTTTGAGACATAGAACTAGAGGTGGAATTGCGGGATCAAAGGGTATGCACAGTTTTATAGCCCTTTAGGCATAGTTCCATATTGGTCTCCAGAACAGTTGGATCAGTTCACAGCTCCACTGAGAATGCATTAGTGTCCTGGTTTTCCCATATCTCCTCTAACATTTATCATTTTCTTTATTTTTTTTGTCATATTAGCCAATCTGATAGGTGTGAAGTGATACCTCAGAGCTGTTTTAATTTGCATTTCTCTAATCAATTATGATTTAGAGCACTTTTTCATATGACTATGGATAGTTTTGATTTCTTTGTTTGAAAACTACCTGTTCATATCCTTTGACCATTTATCAATTGGGAAATGACTTAATACAAGGCAGTTTAGCAGGTAGGGCACTAGCATTTTGGGGAGGAGATTCAGGAAAGACCTCATATTGAGGATAGTACTTGAACTTCATCTTAAAGGAAGAGGGGGTTCTGAGAGACAGAAGTAAGGAAAGAGTGCTTTCTAGGCATGGGGGATGGCCAGTTGAAAGGCACGGAGATGGAAGATGAAGTGTTTTGTATAAGGAACAGATAGAAGGTCAGTTTTTCTGGTTTGCAGAGTACAGAAGAGGGGGTCATATCTAATGAGGCTGGAATGATAGTAGGGGTCTAGGTTGTATACGTTTTTAACTGCTAAAAAGAAGAAATTGTGTTTTGTCATAAAAGCAATAGCAAGACATTGGAATTGACTGAGTAAGGTGGTCACATAGTCTGATCTATGTTTAAGGAAAATCACTTTAGTTGTAATATGTAGGATGGACTATAGTGGAGAACTTTGGGGAACACGTAGGGGGTATGATGCAGTTGGTGAGGTAGCAAAAGAGAATGAGAAAGCATGATCAGTTAGGCACCCAGGATTAAGTGTTTCAAAAAACTAGAGAGGAGAGAATATCCAGGAGAGGAAAGTTATCAACGGTGCCAATGAAACAAATAGGTTGAGAAGGATTAGCACTGAGAAAACACAAAATATTTGCCAATTAAGAGACCACTGATAACTTTACAGAGAGTAGTTTCAGTTGATTGAAGACATTAGAAGCCAGAGCACAAAGGGTTGAAATGGTTGAATGAGAGGAGGCAGAGGTAGTGAATGCAGACAGTATCTTCGACTAAGAAAGGGATGAAAGATATGGGACTTGAGGATGGCAAGATGGAGAAGTTTTCAAATAATGGGGGAGGGGCAGCTAGGTGGTGCACTGGATAGAGCACCAGCCCAGGAGTCAGGAGGACCTGAGTTCAAATCGGGCCTCAGACTTGACACTTACTAGCTGTGTGACCCTGGACAAATCACTTAATCCCAATTGCCTTAAAAAAAAGATCAAGTAAAGAATGAAGGAGACTGTATAGTAACTTTATGAGGTTACTTGGACAATCAATGCTGATACATCACATTTCTTTGGTGCTTAAAGGTTTACAAAGTACTTTCCCTTCAACAACTGTAGGAGACATGTCACAAAAGAAATAAGAGGGAAGCAGTTTTAGCTCATGTCTTATAACTCTAATGATGAGAACTGATTACTCCTTCCCCATACTACTTTAAAATGCTAAAAGAAACACAACTTCCTAGCATTTTCCTGTTTTCCTTCTTTCCTCCCTTCTCTCTCCCTCCTTCCTTTCCTTCCTTCCTTCCTTCCTTCCTTCCTTCCTTCCTTCCTTCCTTCTTTCCTTCCTTCCTTCCTTCCTTACCTCCTTCCTTCCTGCCTGTCTTCGTTCCTTCCTCCTCCTTCTTTCCTTCTTTCTCTTTCCCTTCCTTCCTTCCTCCTCCTTTTTTCCTTCCTTCTCCTTCCCTTCCTTCCTTTCTTCCTTCCTTCCTCTCTCACTCTCTCCTATCCTTTCTCAAGGCTGACTGTCAAAGAGCACTGAGAGATACAAAGTTCTAGGGTCATAACAATCATAGAAAACATTTGGTTGGCTCTCTGCTGTTTATATAGCACCTTTATGTACATCGCTTCATTCTGTGTTTCTGACTTCTCTGTAAGGGAAGCTGGGAAGGTAGGATCATCCCCATTTTTATAGATGAGGAAAATAGGGCCCATAGAGGTGGAAAACTTGACCAACATCACAGAGTGGTAGAGTCTGAATTTGAACTCAGATCTCCCCAAACTGGGTTCACACTTTTGTCCACTACCCCCATACTGTCTCTTTACACTATCCAGAGAGATTTATCGATTCAAATCCTGGTTTATTCATTCTCTGGTCCTATGAGCCTTAGTCCTAATGCCAAAGTCATGGCCCACACCAATACTGCCTCTCTGTGTGTAATAAGCTCCCTGTTTCTTTCATCTCTTTTATTTTCAGTAAACTCACATTGTCAAGACAGGCAGGCTAAGAATTTGCCCTATTCTGTTGTTTTCCCAGAGTCAGACCTGTGTCAGGGAGGACCTTGCTGGTTAACTTCAGCTACTTTGGAAACCAAAATGATTCATGCTGACCTTTAGTGACCTACCCTACAGCAAAGTCTTTGCCTGCAAGAACAGGTACTGCTTGGGACACAATAGGCCCCAGGTCAGCAGTATTTCTCAGCATAGGACCTCGGGCTTGGTCTTCCCACAGAGCGACTCTCTTCACTCTTCACTCTGTCAGCATTCTTTCTCCCTGGCTCTCTTTTTAGGGCTTAAACTTTTTTTTCAAGTTCAGAGGGGAAAAATAACAGCAGCAGTAAAACAAAATACAGGACAAAACCTTCAGTTAATCTATTTATTATAGCCAATTTTCTTTTAAAACATTTAGGTATTTCATTCAGCATTTATTTAGCAAACTTTAAGTCCCTGCTCTTCATAATGCACTTGTTTGATTTTGGTGAAGATAAAGGTCACATAGCTCTGTTTTGGAGTAAATTAAGAGCGGAGGCATATATACTAGATATTGTTTTCCATCTTTTATTATGGTTAAGCACAGACTTCCCTCCTCAGAAATCTTCAGTCGCTTTTTTATTTCTTGGAGGATAAAGTAAAAAAACAAAACAAAAAAAACTCCTTTCTCAGCCTGGCATCTCAGGTTTTCTGCAATCTCCCTCTAACTTGTCCTCTAACCTTATTTCACATTGCTCACCTGCATGTAACATCCGTCCAACCAAAATGGATCATTGTCTGGTTCCTGACCTGGTACTGGTCTGTTCTGTATTCACATTGTCCATCCATCATACCTGGAATACATGCCCTATTTATCTCTACCTGTTGAAATCCTTCACTTCCTTCAAGGACCAGTTCAAATACCACCTCCTAATTGAAGCCTTTCCAGATTCTCTTAGCTAAAAATTATTGTTTCTTTTTAAAATTTTTCTAGAGCACTTATTCTGAATTGCTCCTTTGCCTTCATCACAGTCTACCTCGTATCATAGTCATTGGTGTCCATTTCATATTACCATTATTAAATTGTAAACTCTATGAGGGGAGGAACTGTCCTTTTAATGTTTGTATTCCCAGTGACTAGCATAGGACGTCATGACTGACAGGTTGAATTGGGTACTATGAACATTCACTGGAAGGAATATTACAGCATAGAATGATCAAGCTGAACATAGCTTTAGAAGTAATTCACTTAGTTTAGCAACTTCACATGGTTAGTTAGAGGTAGACCTGGGGCTTAAACTCAGGTATTGTGATTTCTGGTTTAGTACTCCTTCCATCATCAATTTACTTCCCTAATCCTACTTCCTTATTACCACTAATTCTATGAAATTATCTTTCACACCAAGTGCTCCCAGCTAAGTCTCTACCAAGGGGTCCATTATGCAACTTCCCTTGGGGAGGGAGGAAACTAATGTGTTAAAATAGCAGTTCTTAACATAAAAAAATCTTATTAAGAACCGGAGCCCAGCAAAGATTATTTACTATGAAATTGTATCTTTCACTACATTATCTTAGGTGTATCTTCTACTTAAAATTATCTACTGCCCTTGGGACATCTCTGTATCATATCATCTATATCATCTTTATGAGAAAGATCTGGTTTGCTCTGAAATTCTAGATATGACAAATTTGGGTCAAATCTGGAACAGGTATGCCAAAGGTATGGAAGTGACTTGACCTGTTTTAGTTGCCAGCCTTCACCTAAGATTCTTACAACAGTTTTATCTGTATCATCTGTATCTATATCTATATTTACACTCATATCTATCCCATCTCTATTCTTATCTATTTCTGTCTCTACCTCTATCTCCATCTCATCTCTCTCTATCTACATCTATATTTATATCTGCATGTACTCATTCTTTGCTCTATCAGCATTCTTTCTCTTTGGCTCTGTTTTTAAGGCTTAATTTTTTTTTTTCAATCCATGGGGTCATGTAAAGTTGGACAAGACTGAACAACTGAACAACAACAAGAGAGACAGGAAGCTGACCATTCCTCAAGGCAGCTTGTTCTATTGTTGAAGACCTCCAAATGTAAGGATATCCCCCCTCCCATATTAAGTTTTTATGCTTCCCTGGATGTTCTATCCATTAATCCTCCCACTACCCTCAGAAGTCATTCAGAGTGTGCTCATGTCAGCCCTAAGTCTTCTATAGGCTAAATATCCCTATCCGTGTATTGTGTGAATGTATATTTGTGTGTATAGTATTTCCAGAGAATAGCACAGTATCTGGCACAGAGTAGGCATTTGCCTGTTTATTATGCTTAATTTTTAGATAACTTTTCACCACGATAGCCCTGTAAGCTAGGTAGCACAAGTATTATGAAGACTGTATTACATATGAGGAAATCAAGACTCAGAGGTAAAGAAACTGTCCAAGGTTGTCTTACATGTTGCACTAAGTGCTCTGAGTCTGTGCCCAGTGACTTTTTGGCTCTATCAGGCTGCCTCAACTGTTGGTAGGAAGCGCTCTCCACATATTCCTTTCGCAGCCTCTCAGCCACTTGTATGCTTAGGTGGATGTTTTCTTCTTTTTGGGACACCCAACAAGAGCTGCTAGTTTACTTTTAGGATAGTCCAATCCTGACACACAATTAATGACCATGCCATCCAAAGTAGGCTCAGAGATGCGAGACTTTGAGGAATAGGAAATACCAATGCTTCCCTTTCTCTAAGGGTACTATGCCCTCTGCTGGAAAGTTAGTGTTTTAGTTAAGAGAGGGTATGATCTTTTAAAAAAAAGTTCAGCATATGTTATCTGTCTTTTCTTGGTCTTAACTAAATTATTTCAAATTAAATTACAGTTTGATGAATCTCCTTATTGTGTTTACATGCACATATATCCTATCCATAAACACACATATATTCCTACACATGTGTCTCTCTATGTATACATACACACAGAAAATATATACATATTGTATATAGTGTGTGATTTTGTTCCTACTATGTATGTGTATTTGCATATACATACACATATCACCAGATGGTAAACAATTCACACTAGATTTTTCAGTGTTTAAAAATTAAGCAGTATGCTAGACAGATGTGTTACATAATAATAATTAGTGATAGCTAGCATTTATAAAGCAATTTAAAGTTTGCAAAGTACTTTACATGTTATTTCATTTGATACATCTGAAATGACTACTTAAAATTTGAACCAGGGGCCAATGTCCTTGTGTCTGCATATATTAGCAATCAAATGTATCAAAGTGCTCATAAAATTTAGCTAGTAAGCCAATGAAATATGAATGTTGACTTGTATGACTGTATATTTTGAATTGTTGCTTATAATTTGACTATAAGGCAGGACCTTGTTATGTGGTTGTTCAGTCATATCCAACTCTTTGTGACTCCATGGATCATAAGGTTTTCTCAGCAAAAATACCGGAGTGGTTTGCCATTTCCTTCTCCAGTGGGTTAAGGTAAAACAGAGGTTAAGTGACTTACCCCAGGGTCACATAGCTAATAAGTGTCTGAGACCAGATATAAACTCAGGTCTTCCTGACTCCAGACCCAGGACTCTTTCCATTGAGCCCCTCCAAATAGTAGGAGCTCCCTTAAATACATAGAAAAGAATTGAGGAGGTTTTTCTGAAAAAATCCTCACCATGTGCTATGAGGGGGAGGTGTCTCTCACTCTGAATGAAGAGGGAGGTCACGACCAGTGAGCCAACATTAGAACAAATAAGGCATTCCTAAAGAGTTTCCTTTAGAGGTTATGTAACTGAGACAGGAATGAATTTAATCCTTAAAGGAATCCTAGTTGGCAATTAGCAGAATTTAAATATATTATTTTGAAAATTCAACCTCCATCTTCTAATCATTGGCATACCAACTAACATCACTCCTGTTTGACAGTCCTCTGATTTATCTTCTCTATTCCTTATATAAGCCCCATAAATAATTCCAAACTTTCTCTCATCCCCTTATGTCCTTCTCTTCACATTCTCTGCTTTTTTACAGTATTCTCTGGTGAAGACTTTGTCCCTCCTTCCTTTCTGAAAACAGAGAAGATATCTCTTCTCCTTTAAAAGGTTAGCCTGGAATCTGGATCCTATCCATTAAACTCTCAAAGCATGTTTTATTAAGCATCAACTACATACAGTGCCCTGTTCTATGCGCTGAGGAAAGATAAAATATCAGACATGATGTCTGCTCCCAAAGAACTTAAAATTTAGAAGGTGGATAATACATTCACACATGACTGTATTACAGTTTAGACTGTTATAAGCCCATGACAAGAAGTAATCAGAAGTAAGACAGAATCTTGAGAGGTGGAAGGTTGAGGGTGGGGGTGGTGGAAATTACTTTTAGCTTGGGGATGAGGGAAGGGCTTGTGGAGAAAGTTGTATACACTGAGTGGCACCTTGAAAGGAGAGATTGAGCATAGTGTAGTGGAAAGAGTATTAACTCTATAGCCAGAGGACATGAGTTTCAGTTTCTGTTCTGACATTTACCTCCCTGTTTCAGATTCTCTATTACTAAATTCAGGACCTTGGACTGAATGGTTATTTCACATTGTATCAGTTCATACAACTCTTCATACAGCTCATACATTCCAGGCTTTTCTGAAATCTTGATCCAGTATCTTCTAACAGCAATATCTTGTCTGCTTGTCCTACTCCTATTCACCAGATGCTAATCCTCAAACCTGGGTCATTTCTACCACCTGTCATCCATGCATGTGTGTTTCTGAACACTACCAGAAAAAGGTACATGACCACATTGACTCAATCCACTATAAAATTATATTATCTAATCTCACTGCTGCATGATTGTTCTTCTGATCCTCTCTGATTCACTCCTGATCACAGCCCATAGCAGGCATGGACTTTATAAAGCCTTCTAAATTTTAAGTTCTTTGAGAGCAGAAATTATGTCTGATTTTTCATCTTTCCTCAGTGCATAATTAAGTCACTTTCTCCTCTTTCTTCAAGCTGTTTATATCAACCCTTATCCCCTTCCTTTGAGCAGAAGACCTTAGTTATACCCTACTTTAAAGAGAAAAAAGAAATCACCTGCCGTGACTGTTCTTTTCTCCCCTACTCCGGCCTTCAGTATCCCCTCTACATTGTTTCTCATTCTCTCATGCTTTGCTTTAGTCTCAAGGGAAGAAATGGCCTTTTTCCTTGCCAAGGCCAACGCCTCTACTCATATCCTTCATCACTCTCCTTCCCATATCATCTGGTTTTCCCCATTGATCAGCTCTTCTTTCCTCTTACCTATAATTTGAATGTTTCCACTGACAAGTTCAGGACTCACCAATCCTTTAATTCTATCACCATATATCTCTTTTCCTCTTTTATTATCAAACTCCAAAGGGCACCCACATAATTGTCTCCATTTTCTTATCTCCTACTCACTTTTTACTCCTTTGTAATAAGGCTGACTGTAATACCACTTGACTGAAAATGATATTTCCAAGGTTACCAGTGACCTTTTAGCTTCTAAATTCTTTCTTGTTCTTTATTCTATTTGACATGTTGACTTTTTCAAAAAATTATTTTAGCCACTACTTCCTCTTAGGTTCTCTCTCTTCCCTTGGCTTCTGAGATATTACTCTTTTCTTGGTTCTCCAATGTTCCTGAAACTCCTTCTTAGTTTCTTTGTATCTTCATCCTTCTCCTGACCACTAAGCATGAGGGTCCCATGAGGTTCCATCTTGGGTCCTATTCTTTTCTCTCTACATTCTGTATCAGTGACTTCATTAGCTTTCATACAGTGGACTCCCAATGTACTTGAGATAAGCAATAATTTTGATGTGGATTCATTTTATGACAGCAATGGTCATTTCTCTGTTCCTGTTGACAATAGGTCTCTCATTATATCTGATTTTGACCAAATGAGACAAATCTTCATTAAATTTCTGCCAGTTGAATGTTGGATGTTGTGCCATACATGTTTCATATTTTTCTTTTATTATGTTTTTAATTTTATGCTTTTTTAAGAATTCATATGATTCTAAGGAAGCATGCAAAAAGTGTGGAGAGTGTATATATGTATAAATGTGTGTATATGAGTACATGTATTTGTGTGTAAATATAGATACTTATACACATGTACAAATATACATACACATATTTTTATATGTACTTCCTTGTTGCCAATTTCAAGCTGAACATCTCTACCTTGATGTTCCATTGACATATCAAATTAGACATTTCTGAAACAGACCTCATTGTCTTCTGCCCTAGAGCTACCCCTTGTATCAACTTTCTTGTTTTTATTGCCTTGTAGTTGGCTGGCTTTACAACCTTGAGGTCATTCTGGACTCTTCCCTCTTATTCATTCCTCTCTTATATCTATTTGATTAGAACATTTGCTGAGTCTTGTCAATTTTACCTTAACAACTTTTCTCACATCCACTCCTTTCTTTCTATTCACATACTCACAGTCTTTATCTAGGTCCGTATTAGTTCTCATCTGGATTATTGCAATAGCTTCCGAATCATACTCACTGCTTCTAGTCTCCCCCCTCCATCCTCCACAGAAGTGCCAAATTAATATTCTTGGGACACAAGTCTTAATATGTGAATGTTACTCCCTCTAACAATCTTCATAGGATTGTAGATTTAGAGGCAGAAATTATCTTGGGTACTAGTACTTTCTCAAAGGGTGTTCTGGGGACCAATTTTCATAATAAAAGTAAGCTACTTTAATTCTTAATATGGTAAATACTGTTTGATATAATTCATATGAATAAAGGCTCTTGGGGGATGTCCTTGATTAATTTTAAACGTTTAAAGGAGGCTTGAGACCAAAAAGTTTGAGAACCATTGATCTTGGTTAACATCTTCACTTTATACATTGGGAAATAGGCCTGTGGAAGTTATATGACTTGTCCAAGGTCACACAGGTAATAAGTGAGGTCTAGGATTTGAGTCCAGGCTTTCTGATCCAGATCCAGCATTCTTTTCAATACATCCTCCTTCTTCATAGGGGCTACCTCTTCCATGCCTGTAGGATATTTAATCTGGCTGCCCCCAATCTTTCCATGTCTATTTTGTTTTATCTCCTTTCATCCCAGAATTGTGAAGATTGAATGAGATGATACTTTTAAAGCACTTTGCAAACCTTGAAATGCTATATCAATGCCAGATGTGCTCCTTAGACTCAAAATCCCATCTCTTATCTCCGTTTCTTTGCACAATTTTTTCTCCTTGCTTTAGTCTATTTTGATTCATGAGTCAGTTTCTACAGGAAGTCTTTTCTGATACCTCAACTCCAGGTGTTAGTCTTTTCTTCCTTCTTAAAGTGCCATATACTTACTTGATTCTGCACCCTGGTAGAATGTAAGCTCCTTGAAGGTAGGTATTGTTTTCATTTTTTTTTATTCTCTACATCCTCAGTGCCTAGGAGGGTGCCATGCACATAGGAGGTATTTAGGTATTTAAACTGAATTAAATCTAATTCAAGACCTGAGTTCATATCTGGCCTCAGATACTTTCTGGCTGTGTGACCCTGGACAAGTCACTTAACCTCTTTATGTCTCAGACAATGTTAAAATGGGGAGAACAATAACACCTATGTCAGAGGGTTATGGTTAAGATCAAATGAGATAATATGTAAAATGTTTAGCACAGTGCCAGGAACATAGTAGGTACATAATACTTTATTTCCTCCCCTCCTCATGACCCCTAACATAGTCTTCTCTTATCCTAGCCCAGAGCAATCCTTCTATTTTATGAACACTTATAAGACTTTCTTGTGCCTTTCTTTTGTGTTGTGACATCCTTTATGTTGCCTTTAAATGTCTTATTTGTATGGGTCTTATCTGCCCAAGTGGTCATTAAGCTCCTTATAGGCAAGGACCATTTCTTCCTGTTCTGTGTTTTTCATTGTGTCACACAATGTTGTTTGTCTTTTGTTTTTGAAGAGCACCAATGACATCATGGGGTGATGTCTTGACTCGTATGAGAATTGGATTTAAGTGAAGCACAGTTGCATAAAGTGTCAGCCTCACTCACTCTTCCAGAATCATCAAAGCCCAGTGCCAAGACAAAAGTCAGGACAACTGGCGATGGTCTGGGATGCAGTGGATGACCTTGGCATCTTCGATATCTGACCAACCTCTAAGGGTTCCACAGTGCCTGCTTCAGCTGCCTTCATGGCTGTTGGAACAAATTGTTATCATCTGCCCATTCCACCGGTGAAAGTCTTCACATACTTGGGGTAGACATCCCCCTAACTCACCAACAGGTTTGAAAGCTGTCTGTTACACTCAACCTGGTTTAGCTTGTCTGCCAAGAAGGTTTACATGGGTGTGCTGCTGCATATGCTACAGCTTCTTGGAGTCACAGGTTAGAGTTGAGTGCCAGGTAGACTTGGAAGGTGAATAAATAGCCCTGGAAAGGGCTCAGCAAGCCATCATGCCAGAGGTTCTAGTCATTAAACAACCCATATACCCTCTGTTTGCCTCATATTCTTCAACTGTAAAATGAAATAGTGTCTACTTCCCAGGGGTGTCAGGGTCAAATGAGATAGCATATATAAAGTGCTTTGTAAACTTAAAGTACAGAACACATGATAGCTATTTTACTATTATTGTTGTTGTTAAATTAAGAGGGTTGGACTCTGTGAGATTTTAATTCCTCCCAGCTCTGATTTTATGATGTTATCATTATCAACAGATATTGCATATATCATCTGTTTGATCACAGCAGCACATAATTTCTAAGCTAGATGGTGCCTTGGTAAACATGGAGACCAACACTCTCATGGTACAGATGAGGAAACTGAGGCACATAGAGAGGAACATGGCTTACCCAAGATGACAACGCTAGGAAATAGTTGAGCTGGAGTTCTGAGAACAAAGATCTTGACCCCAAGTCCAAAGCCGATTCCACTCTATGTAGCTCCCTTTAAAGCCTTATTTCTTCTATTAGCCTTTCTTGACATGCTCCCATGAACCCCTACCTTTCTTGTTAATAGGCACCTTCAATTGCAAGAAGTAGCAATGCTGGCTGGGTCCAATGGTGCCCAGGGGAAACACTGTTGATTAGCACTGAAACTACCATTGACATAAACCCTCGTGACACTCCATTGCCTCTAGAATTGCTTTTTAGCAGAAAAATAAATACACCTGAAATGTCGTATCTCTGCAATTAATGTTTGCACTTGGTCTCTTGATGGTGAAAGCCAGGAGTTTATACTGGTGCCTGATGCAGCTGCGAATACTTAGACCACCTTGCCTCCCCTCCAACCCTCCAATAATTGTGATTATTTTAGAACTGCTTCTAGCAATTACCCCTCTGCTATGTCTCCACTTTCTCCATTTCAAGCCCCGTTATGCTTATCCATCATGGTGGATCAGCCAATGTAAAGGGAATATCCATGGATAGACAGAGTTAATGAGGATTTGATTGTGTTCAGAACAGTGCTACACAGAATGCCAGTTTAACATTCAACTGAAATTGGCGTGGAACTAATGAGATTATCCCAAACCTCAGTTTGTCATTCCTTTGAGAAGCTTTCTCCTTCAGCTCCTAGAGTGGGGAAAGGGTATTGGGGATGGATATAAGGAGGGGAAGAAGAGAATGGAGGATATTCTAAGATATTCCATCATCTTTTCTTTCTTTCTTCTTTCCCACATTTTCACAATCATTCAATATCTTTCAGGCACAGAGGAAGTAGGTCAAATCCCCAGAAATTGTATTAATGACTTCTGAAGGATTTGTTTTTCTTTAATCCAGCAATGCTTTTGGCTTCAGAGAGGAAGAAATAGTGATAGTATCATATTTTCAGATTTCAAAGGGACCTTTAGAGGCCATCAATTCCAACACCCTCCTTTTACAGATGAGGTAACTCACCCAGGATAACGCAACCAGTGAGTGTCTGAGGTAAGACTTAAATTTTGGTCTTCCTGACTCCAAGTTCAATGCCCTACCTACTACTCCATCCTTCCTTTCAAGCAGCTAAAAATGACTTCCATCAAAAGGCACATTTCTCCACTTATAAAAAGCTTCTGACAAAAACCTTAAATAGAATTGGAAGCCTTTTGACCCATCCCTTATGTGATCCTTAGACAATCCAAAGGATGAGTGAGTGTTTTTCCAGGAAAGGAAAATGATACTTTTTTCAATATTTCAATAATCAGCTACTTCATCAGTAGGGGTGCTTCTTACACTGACCCAGGTATGTCTTCAGGAACTACTCTCACCAAAAAATAAATCACTCTGAAGCTCATTTGATAATGAGATTTTTTCCTGTACAATAGGCATATTATTTATCTCAGGGTTTAAGGTTTCCCAACTTTGTAGGACCTGACAGATCCCATGCTACTGTGCTTCCAAATCTATTGTCATGGCCTTCAAGAACCCAATAACAACAACTTATTTGGTGCTTATAGCTTATGCATGTCACATTCATTCTCTCATTTAATCTCCATAACAACCATGCAAGGTAGGTAGTATAAATATTGTTATCTGCATTGGACAGATGACACAATCTGGAAGGAAAAGTGTCATCCAAATAAGGCAACAAAATTAGCTGTGGCAGAGTTGGAATCTGAATTCCTTTCTTCTTCTACTATGACATCTAGGTGGTACAGTGGATAGAGCTCTGGATCTGGAGTCAGGAAGACCTGAGTTCAAATCTGGTCTCAAACTTTCTGTCTATGTTACCCCAGGCAAGTCATTCTGTCTGTCTCAGTTTTCTCATCTGTAAAATGGGGATAAAAATAGTACCTACCTCTCAAGGGTGTTGTGAGGATAAAAGGAGATACTATTTGTAAAGTGTTTTATAAACCTAGGGGTGTTATATAAATGCAACTTTATTATAGAATATTGACTGTTACATAAATATTAAACCAGAGTTTGGGAACCTGTGGCCTCGAGGCCACATGTCGCCTTCTAGGTCCTTGGTTGAGGCCTTTTGACTGAGAACAATTTTTATAGAACAAATCCTTTTATTAAGGGTATTTGTTCTGTGAGGTTTGGATTCAGTCAAAGGGCAACACTTGAGGACATAGAGGGTCACATGTGGCTTTGAGGCCGCATGTTCCCCACCCCTGTATTAAATTCAGAGGAAATAAGAGAGTTTAGCGATACTAAAGAATATGTTTTTTTCTTTCCATTCATACATTTGACGAAACAATTTTGCTATTTATTTATTTTGTGTGTGTGTGTGTGTGTGTGTGTGTGTGTGTTTTAAGGCAATTGGGGTTAAGTGACTTGCCCAGGGTCACACAGCTAGTAAGTGTCAAGTGTTTGGTCTGAGGCCAAATTTGAACTCAGGTGTTCCTGACTTCAAGGCCAGTGCTTTATCCACTGCACCACCTAGCTGCTACTTTGCTTTTAAGACTTCAATATGAGATGAATTGCCACCAGGGATTCATTTAGCATCTTATCAGTAGTAGAACTATTTATAATACATTCGTAAATAAGTATTTAGTAGCTACTATGAATTTGGCACTTAACTGGGTTGCAAGGGAATTAAAAATTTTTTTCTTGATGAATTTGGTATTGATTCATAAAACCATAGTCCTTAAAAGCTGGAAAGGATGTTAGTTATCATCTAGTCCCATCCCTTCATTGTTTAGATGATGGAAATAGTAAAAATACTAAAGATGACAAACATTTATATCCCACGATAAGTGCTTTTATATCCCATTAAGGCATCATCTTCTCTGATTCTCACAACTCTGGAATTGAGGTATTATTATCCACATTTCACAGATGAGAAAACTGAGACAGGCAGAAGTTAAGTGTCTTGCCCAAGGCTACATGGCTAATAAATGTCAGAAGTAGGATTTGAACTCAGGTTTTCTTGATTCCAGTTCCAGTGTTCTACCCACTGGGTCACCTTGCTTCCCCAAGAGAGGCGATGACTTGCACAGGCACCAAAACTGAGGTGTCCAGACTCCCAGTCCAGTGTTACTTCCCCTACGACCTACCTCTAGTTCTTCCTCTTCTTTCCCATGAATCATGTTTATTGGAATGATTTTGAGTGTAACTGTTTGATGTATAAAGCTATGAGTTTTCTTAAGACTGCTTATAAACTCCACTTATGGTTCTCATTAGCACTATTGAAATTCCCCAAGACTGAGTCTTGGTTTCTTCTCTAAAATGAAGGAATTTAATCTGATGATTTCTGGGGTGCTTTCCATCTCCCCAAAGCTATGTTTTGTATTCTTAGGCCATATCCAATTGTTACATTTTATGGTCTGCAGTTTTTCCCAGGTGTGATAATTTGTCTTCTATGATTTCCAAGATTAGTTTTAATTTCCTAAAACAGTGGGCTAAAGCCCTTTCTGTTATTGAAATTCTTTTTTTCTTCATTTTGTCATTCTATATGGACTAAGGTCCCTTTTAGCCTTCAAATTCTATCCTTCTAGGGATAGACGGTATCAGAAACAAGGGAACAATTGAGGTTAATTTCATTGCAATGACTTATACACAGAGTGCCTTTCTACAAAAATGTTTTATTTAAAGACAGTTGTTCCTAGTTGACAGAGCAAGTTCAAAGTAGTTATGGCAATATTTGACCAGCAGATGGTATAATTGAGGCAGTGTCTAGCCTGATCATTTTCAGGAGAAAAAAAGACTGAAAATTAAATAAATTCAACATTTCATATTTACCCGGCAAGTTCATAAACAAGATTGTTGCTAAAGATTATGGAAGCTTAGTGTAAGAATCTCAAACAATATAATTCATTTTGTTCTCCCCATTTTGTTATTTGATAACATTTATGAAACCATTCATTGCTAATTCCAGTGATCTTTTGTAAGCAACAAAACCAGAAGCCTTTTTTTTTAATTCTTATTTTAGAGTGACAGAAAGTATTTATCCATTTCCAGAGAGAAATTGTTTAAGATAGAGATTTTTTTTTTCAGTGTGCTATAATGGTAGATACTTGGGACTCAAGAGTCAGAAAGCCTAGGTTCCATTGAGTCAGTGTGGTATAATGGCAAAAGAACTAATTTAGAGCCAAAGGACCTGATTCTGAGACTTACCTCTTGTGGAAACTTGGGCAAAGTTAATCTCTCTAGACCTCAGTTTACTTCACTGTAAAATGGAGAGGCACAAGAATTGAGGTAGGTGATCGCTAAAGTCTCTTTCAATTCCAGCTCCTATGATCTCGTCATTTCTGTCTCAGCTACTTACTAGTTTTATAATTTTGAGCAAATTTTTGGGGCTGAATTTCTAGTTTTATGCAATGAGGAGAACACTGTACTAGTAGGCAGTGGCCCTGGGTTTGAATCTGGGTTCTGGCAATTACAAGTTATATAACCTTGAGCAAATAACTTAACTTCAGTGATTTTTAGTTTTCCCATCTATAAAATTGGTATTATAATATGCGTTATCACCTAAGTGTGGGCTGATTAGGCAACTACATGGTGGAGACTGAGGATAGAGCACTGAACCTAGAGTCGGCAAGACCTGAATTCAAATCCTGCCTCAGATGCTTACTAGTTGTGGGACCGAACAAGTCACTTAAGCTATGTCTGCCTCAGTTGCCTCATCTGTAAATTGGGGCTAATAATAACACCTACCTCCCAGGGATGTTGTGAAGATAAAATGAGATACATTTTGTAAAGCACTTTGCGAGCTTTGAAGTGATATCTACCTATATGCTAGTTATTATGGTTATTACAGAGTATTTCCCTGGTCTTAGTTCTATTGACCTGGCAGAAGTCGAGACATGTTTTTTCATCGTGAGAAGGATGTAAAGGAGGTGTGGTTCATTTCCATATTGACCTATACTGAAAACTCAATTTATGATCCAAATGGGATTTTAGTCCAGGAGGCCCCTTTAAGGTAGAGATTCTAAGGTCATTGCAGTCAGCCTGAGGAGGGGAGAAGAGTTAGGGGATGGGGCTGAGCCACGAGGGGCTAACTTGGGAAGTACATGAGTTTGTCTTTGCATCGCCCTCTTTTCTCATTCCTTTCAAGAATCCCTTTGCCTCTTTTGAGGCAACCCCATTCAATTCTAAATCTCAGGTCTAAAGTTTCTGATCTATTCTGACTTGGGTCCCTCCTCTTTAATCCATAGGCCTATACTACTTTTCTCCCTCCATTCCTCAAGTACTTCATTCTTTTTCAAAGTAATGATTAATGAATAGATAAATTAGCCCTGTGCTGAGGAGTTAGAAACTGATAGCTAGGTGACAGCAGTGCACAGAGTGCTGGGCCTGGAGTTAAGAAGACTCATCTTTGTGAGGTCAAATCTAGTCTCAGACACTTACTAGCTGTGTGACCCTGGGCAAGTCACTTAACCCTGTTCACCTCAGTTCCTCATCTGTAAGATGATCTGGAGAAGGAAATGGCAAAGCCACTCCAGTATCTTTGCCAAGAAAACTCCATATGGAAAAGTTGAAGTTGAGAAGTTAAATAATTTGCCAAGAATTATATGATGATTGGACAACAAAAGGAGACTTGAATCTGGGTCTACTGAGTTCCAGAGCAATGTACTTTAAACTGGCCCACCCTTTTATCCTTGTTTCTATCATCTCAGGCATCATGAAAAGCCAGAAGAAAGGAAGGGTGATATTTTAGGATGTATCTTTCTGAACTTCTTCATTCAGACCCAGCCCACAGCTTGCATGTAGCATTGGAGATGCTTGGCCATTGACTACCACAATGGCTTCAGGAACCCTAATTCATACTTCAGTCTTTAGCCCTATTTCATTTGAACAAACCCTCATTTTCAGTCCTGTTTTCAGGAGAAAGCATTAGCTATATCAAACCTTCCTGGTAACAACTAGTATTAAGGAACTACCAAAAAGTGAGCCAGAATGGATTAGGAGTCAAGAAAACTGGGTTTTATTCCTGGTTTTACTACTATCATATAAGTGACATGGGACAAGTCATTTGCCTCCTCTGAGCCTAAATTTCTTCTTTATAAAATGAATTGCTTAAAAAAGAGGCCGTTTTAAGGTCCTTTATGGTACTAACATCTAAGACAGGGGTGGGGAACCTGCGGCCTCGAGGCCACATGTGGCTCCTGTCTCTAAGATATCCTGTCTTAATGCCTAAAGGTTTTTAGAAGCTGTAGGCGATATTAACACACAGGTCTTGTTGAAATGGAAGGTGTCTAAATGGATCCTTTAAAGGATCTTTGTTCCTAGTGATTTTCATGAAAAGCCAACCTTTCTTATGATGTAAGGAAAATTCAGCAGCAAAGGAGACATCAGAGGACCCACAGAATGTGTTAAAAATCACATTCAAGCTATAGATAAGGACATAGTTTCTTTCCTTTTTAAAAATGTTTTATTCCTTAAGGGAGAGGGTTAACATTTTTGATTCACACTAAGCTTTCACTAAGAGACATCTAACAGTAGCATAAAATGTGGCTCACATTTTCCCAAACCAAAAATGCCTTCCAGCTCTGTTGCTCACTGAATCCACACTCCCTTACATTTCACATTAATCTGTAAACCCACATACCTGTAATTGGAACTGTTAAATGCTATTTTACCCTGCCTCTTTCTAATTCAATTCTAATTGATCTTTTAATTCTGGGTCTGTATCCATCCATCCATTTTGTCATTGAATAAGCATTATTAAATGCTTTCTACTGGCAAGGCCCTCTGCTGGACACTCCATGAACAAAGATAAAGGTGGCATATTCATGTCTTCATGTCAATTCTTCTAGTATGTTAAAAGCTCCCAGGGGGCAAGGGCAGCATCTTATTGACGATTAGAGTTCACTTCTCACACTATATATTAAGCACCTAATAAATACCAGACACTGTGTCTATAAAAAGACAACTGATTGTCCTCAAGAAGTTTATATTCTCTAGAAGAAATTGCATACATTCCCATGATCTCAAGTATCATCTCTATGGGAATAGCTCATATAGCTCTGTCCTGGGTCTGAAACTCTCTCCCCAATTTAGGTTCCACATTTTCATTATCTCATAGGAAATCTGAACCTTAATGTCAGTCACAGTAGTACCTCAAGCTCAAGATGTCTCAAAATGTATTCATTAGCTTTTCCCCAAGCCTTCTCTTCAACCTTCCTCCAATCATCCACTGATGTAGGTCATAACTTCTCTTTGGCTTAATAAATGTTTTACTAAATTAACTTGGCCAGATAATCCATCCTTCTTTAGCCAGCCTGATGGTGAACTTCTCTGCACTTAAGTGGCCTGATCCTAGGACAAGAGATTGCAGTCTGCCACTGGGACCATAGTCTAAGCCTTTTCATTTTGTGAAGACCTGCTGGATCTTGAGGTCTGCCGACATAGTCTTCGAGAATCCAGGGTCACTTCTATATCATGAAGAGATATAAAAGTAGAAATTTAGGAGACGTGCTTATAACTGACTTTCTGTTGATGCCACCACTATTCTTCCAACCCCATACACTCAGAAGCTTTCCTACAGCTCTGGTTTTTCTCTATCCTCACTTCTGTACATCTAAGCAATTGTAAAGTCTTGTTTATCTCTGAAATATCCCTCACAGATTTCTCTTCCATTTTACTCTCACTATCATTTCTCTAGTTTATGCCTTTGTCATTTATTTCCTGGACTCCAGTAATAACCTCTTAATAAGTAAACACTGCCCCCAAAAATCTTTCTAATATGAAACTCTGACCAAGTTATTATACTGCTCAAAAGCCATCACTGGTGCCCAATTGCTTTTTCAATGAAATACACTTTTTATATCTTGGTATTCAAAGGCACTGACTCTGGCATTATAATTTCCATTATATTATGAAGTAGCATGTTTTGTTTATTTTCTCCATCCTAGAGTATAAACTTCTTGAGAACAAGCTTATTTATTTATTCAATGAATGATTGAATATGCTTATTGAAGGTTAAGACTATCATGTTTTTAGTATCTAAATCATTATTTGGATTGTATTAGACTTTTAGTTAACTAAAATCCCCAGATCTTTTGTACATGAAATAGTGTTAGATCATAAATACGTACATCTTGTACTTTTGGAGTTGATTATTTGGACCTACATATAGGATGTTGTATTTATTTCTGTCAAATAAATGGGAAAATTAATTCTCCATGACTAGCAGTTATAATGCCTTAAGGTTTGAAAAGCACTTTACAAACATCATCTCAGCTTAACCTCACAACAACTTTGGTAGGTAGGCAATAATATTATCCCTATTTTACAGATGAGGAAACTGAGCTAGACACAGGTCAAATGACTTGTCCAGCATCTTAAAATCAGTAAGTGTCTGAAGCCAGATTTAAACTCTGGTTTTCCTGATTCCAGGCCCAATACTCTATGTTATGAGAATGAAATACACTGTCATTTCCCTTACCTACAAATCTTATAAACCTATTTTAGAAAAACATAAAGAAGATAAAGCATTTCTTATTTTTAGTGAACCCATATTGGTTCCCAAAGATCAACAGGTTGTTTTCTTTAATGTGGTCTTCCTTGCAGAAAAGGAAAAAAAAAAGCATTGATCTTCAAAGCCTTCACATGTCTAAGAACCTGGTTATTTGACCTATAAAGAAATGTACATTACTTTTCTGTTGATCAGGACATTGCAGAGAAAAAGTTTGCCTAGAATTAAGATGGATTGCTCAGCTCTTGGATTTGATCCCTGTACCATATAACTCTTCTTAATTAGCCCCTTGATAATCCTCACTCTCTCCAAAAATACCATTTTGCTGTAGGGAGAAAAGGGATTTTCTCTCTTTTCCCAGTGAGATAATCACTGTTCTTTCCCTCTGAATCAGATGAATGTAGTAACATATTTCACAGGTTAGTTATTTTGTCCTTACTGAAATGTATCAGATAGATGACCTTTATTGGCATTAACAATACAATGAAACCATTTCACATTCTGCTTTTTCAGATGTATCTGTATTCTTAAGTGCTCTTACTATAATTGTTTTTCACCAGGCAATTTTCCCCCATCATATTTTAATGTTTATCAAAAATTGTATTTTGAGAAATTAAATTGTATATAGACACCAAAGAAAAAGATGGGAGCATTTAGTAGTGCTACAACTTTATCCTTTGAAGGTTGGAATCTGGCCCAAACATGAGCCATAAATTGGAATGCAAACTACTCCAGGTAGTACCCCAGCTGCAAATTGGAAGTAAAATGGACAAAGTGATTCACTGAACAACACATAGCTAGCTCTGCTGGTATGGTTTTGATGTTATGTCCTCAGGGCAGAGACAGAGCCTTCACATGGACTCAGCTGTACCAGAGGCACTGCTGTAGCTCACCAGATAATTAGCAATAAACAGACAAAGATAGCAAGACAAATGAATCATTTACAAATATATGTGAAGCAGGAAATCTCCAACTGGGCTGTTGGACTCATTAGCTCACCTATGGGAGGCAACTGCTGTTCCAGGGGATTGTTATATAGTGGTGGGGGAGAAAATAAGACTTTTTTTTTCAATGCATTGGTCATGCTCTTCTAAAGAAATTGGACTTGTCGTGAAAATGTTTTCTGTTGAGCTTTGTGTTTTAATGCTTTGATTCAGAATAAACTCTCCAGTTCCTGAAAGGCAGGGTGGAGAAGTGGAAGGAGCTCTGGACTTGGAATAGGGAGACCTCAGTTTAAACCTTGAAGGTATCACTCATAAAGTTGTGGTCAACCAGTCAGTCCACAAATATTTATTAAGCATGTGCTATGTGCCAGGCATTATGCTCAGTGTCCTTGATCTAAAACAGCTCATAGTCTAATGGAGGTCAAGGAACAGCATGCAAATAACTATGTCCAAAGAGCGAGATGTGGGATAAATAAGGATAATTAGCAGAGGGAAAGCACTAGAATTAAGAGAGATTGGAAGAGGTTCCATGTAGTATGGACAGCTGGAAAACTCCTAAACCTCAATTTCTTTATCTGTAAAATGAAGATAATAATGCTTACACCACCTGCTTCAAAATAGCTTTGTGGGAATTATGTGGAATGACTTGATATTATGTGGGAATTTTACATGTGAAAATGCTACATTTAAAGAAAACAGTCTTGGGCGGAGCCAAGATGGCAGGGTGAAAGCAGTGACTTGCTTGAGCTCTTCCCCAAACCCCTCCAAATACCTATAAAAAATGGCTCTAAACAAATTGTAAAGCAGCAAAACCCACAAAAAGACAGAGTGAAACAAATTTCCAGCACAAGACAACCTGAATGGTTGATCAGAAAGGTATGTCACGCCAGGCGGGGAGAGGAACACAGTTTGGTGTGGGTGCGCAGGCCACAGTGAACCTGGAGCAGGCCTCAGAGGACTGATTCACAGACAGCTTTGGTGGTTTCCACACTTCTCAATCCACAAACACCAAAGACAATTTAGAAGGTCAGTGGGAAAAGTCTGTGACTGCGGTGAGAGCAGAGCTAGGTCTCAGCCCCAAGTCTTGAGCTTGGACTCTGGGACAGTGGCTGCCTCCTGAGCTTTTGGCCCACAGATTGAGGGGGAATTGAGTGGCTGATCAGAGGGGGATTGCAGGTATCTCTTTGCCAGTGCTGAGGCAGGAATCTCTTGCTTTGCCTGTGTTTGGATCTAGGTCACCGTTCTGAGGGGAGGACCTGGGGGGAGGAGGAGTGCTGGCATGGTGGAGCCTGTTGTGGTGGAGAGGAAACACCTCGCCCCTTATCATTCTACCTTGGAAGAACTGAAAATTTACAGGTCCCTAGAAATAGCTCTGAAAACAGCTGTACAAACACCTGAAGCTTGGGACAGTACATTCTCCACATTGGTAGCAGACTCTTACCTTAACAAAGAGTTTAAAACTTCAGTAATTGGTCAGTATCGTGAGTAAGCAGTGCAAAAAGAGTCAGACTATATTATCTTACTTTGGAGACAAAGAAGATCAAAACATACAACCAGAGGAAGACAACATAGTCAAAGCTCCTACATCCAAAGCCTCCAAGAAAAATATGAATCAGTCCCAGGCCTTGGAAGAGCTCAAAAGGGATTTTGAGAAGCAAGTAAGAGAAGTAGAGGAAAAACTGAGTGATGCAAGAAAATCATGAAAAACAAGTCAACAGCTTGCTAAAGGAGACCCCAAAAAATACTGAAGAAAAGAACACCTTAAAAAATAGCCTAACCCAAATAGCAAAAAAGGTCCAAAAAGCCAATGAGGAGAAGACTGCCCTAAAAAGCAAAATTGGCCAAATGGAAAAGGAAGTCCAAAAGATTACTGAAGAAAATACTTCCTTAAAAATTAGAATACAGCAATTGGAAGCTGGAGACTTTATGAGAAATCAAGACACTGTGAAATAAATCCAGAAGAATGAAAAATTAGAAAACAATGTGAAATATATCATTGGAAAAACAACTGACCTGGAAAATAGATCCAGGAGAGAGAATTTAAAAATTATTGGACTCTCTGAAAGCCATGATCAAAAAAAGAACCTAGACATCATCTTTCAAGAAATTATTAAGGAAAACTGCCCTGATATTTTAGAACCAAAGGGCAAAATAGAAATTGAAAGAATCCACTGATCTCCTCCTGAAAGAGATCCCCAAAGGAAAACTCCTAGGAATATTGTAGCCAAATTCCAGAGTTCCCAGGTCAAGGAGAAGATATTACAAGCAGCCAGAAAGAAACAATTCAAGTATTGTGGAAACACAATCAGGATAACACAAGATTTAGCAGCGTCTACATTAAGGGACCACAGGGCATGGAATATAATATTCCAGAGGGCAAAGGAGATAGGATTACAACCAAGAATCACCTACCCAGCAAAATTGAGTATAATCCTTCAGGGAAAAAAATAGTCATTCAGTGAAATAGAGGACTTTCAAGCAATCTTGATGAAAAGACCAGAGCTGAATAGAAAATTTGACTTTCAAATATAAGATTCAAGTGGAACATGAAGAGGTATACAGGAAAGAGAAATCATGAGACTTATTAAGATTGAACTGTTTACTGCATAGAAAGATGATATTTGTAACTCATGAGACTTTTGTCAGTATTACGGTAGTTGGAGGGAAAAAATTATATGTATGTATATAGATAGATAGATAGATAGATAGATAGAGGGCACAGGGTGAGTTGAAGATAAAGGGGTAATATCTGGAGAATAAAATTAAGGGATGAGAGAGGATTATACTAGGAAAAGGAGAAAGGGAGAGGTAGAATGGGGTAAATTATCTCACAAAAATAACAGAAAAGAAAAGGCTCTTACAGTGGAGGGGAAATGGAGGAAGGTGAGAGGGAATGAGTGAACTTATTCTCATAGGATTTGACTTAAGGAGGGAATAACATATACACTCAATTGGGTATGGAAATCTGTCTTACCCTACAGGAAAATGGGGGGAGGAAGGGACAAGAGAGTAGAGGGATAATAGAGAGGATGGCAGATTGGGAAAAGAGGTAATCAGAAGCAAATACTTCTGAGGAGGAACAGGGTCAAAAGAAAGAATAGAATAAATGGGGGGGGCAGGATAGGATTAAGGGAAGTAGAGGTAGTTTTTTCACAGCATATCTACTATGGAGGTGTTTTGCATAACTGCACATGTATGATCTATATTGAGTTGCTTGCCTTTTCGATGAGGGTGGGTGGGGAGGGAGGAAGGGAGAAAATTTGGAACCCAAAGTTTTAAAAACACATGTTTAAAAAAAATTTTTCACATGCAACTGGGAAATAAGAAATATAGGAAATGGGATACAGAAATCTATCCTGCCCTACAGGAAAATAGAAGGGGAAGAGGATAAGAGAAGGGGGGGGAGAGATAGAAGGGAAGGCAGATTAGGGTAAGGGGTATTCAGAATGCATACCATCTTGGGGTGTGGGGAGGGGCAAGATGGGATGAAAATCTGGAACTCAAAATCTTGTGGAAGTAAATGTTGATAACTAAAAATAAATAAATTTATTAATAAAAAAAAGAGTCTTGATCTCAGTGGCTGAAGGCCAGCTTAGGGTTTTGGCTGTTATACCTGCTCCCTGGTCAATGCCTATATTATTTATCATCTACAGAATGAGAATATTACTACATTATGAATTTATTGTGAGGAAATAAACATTTTTATTATTATTATATTATATATAATATTATGTATAGTATATATTATATATAATACTATTACATATAACACATATTATATTATAATATTAAAATGCTTATAAATCAAAAGATGCTACATAAATGTGAACTGGTATAATTAACTTATTAATTTGGGTTCTATTAATTTGGCTTCATAGTGAGAGTTGCGCTCATTCAGACACCAAGTTTAACTTAGAGGAAGCTGGGTGGCATAATAGATAGAGTAATGGATCTGGAATTCAAGCAGACTTGAATTCAAATACACTCCTAGACATTTTCTGTCTGTGTGAATCTAGGCAAGTCACTTAACCTTTATTCTGCCTCAGTTTCCTTGTCTATAAAATGAGGATAATAATAGCACTTACCTCCCAGGGCTGTTGTGAGTATGAAATGAGATGATGATATTTATAAAACACTTTGTAAACCTTAAAGCACTACATAAATGCTAGCAACAATCAAGATGATGATGATGATGATGACGATGATGGTGATAACTATAGGAGAAAGAAGAGGATGTTTTTGACCTTAGAATCATGTACTCCTAGATTTGGAAAGATTATTTAGGCCACCTGCCCAGGATTACAGCTTATACATTTCTTAGGCAAGATTTGAGCTCCGTTTTCCTGACTCTAGGCCTATTGCTTATTTTTCAGGCATTATGGAAATACTGACATCCATCAAATAAAGGCATTAAAGCTTCAAATCAGTCGCTTAATATGTGGTGACATAGTACAGTGGAAAGAATGTTGCATTAGGGGAAAGAAGGCCAGGGTTTAGATTCAATTTTTTTTCCCTATTAGCACACGTGTGATCTTAGGTGAGACACTAAGCCTATCTGCTACTCAGTGTCTGCATCTGTAAAATGATGGATCACCAGAGTCACAAAACCATTAAATGTGTGTGTTCACAATGGCCTCACAAGAAGGCTCCCTAGGACAAGGTGAGTTGTTACATCTAGTTCTCTGAATTTCGTGCATCAGAGCAACTTAGGGACACTGAAGGGAGGTAATGTATTTTGAAGTGGTGGTTGGGTAGAATCTTCCTCAAGTCCCTCTGGTTTCAGAGTTTCCCAACTCTGGGGTCACAGGCTTGGAAGAACCAATCAGCTAACTTGTAAGGGAGATGGGTGTTCCTAACCTGCTGGATCCCTATTCATGTTCTTACAAACGTAGAGTACCTCTTTTGCTTTCCCTTTTATTGGAAAAATTGTAATAGACCCTTACCCCCCTCCCACCAATCAAATTTGTTTGCATAGTGGAGGTGATAAGGTAATAAAGTGAAAACTAAGGCATCTACTTTCCTTATTGGGAAGTCAGATTCTCTCAGAATTGAACCTTGCTCAAGTTCAACCTCAGTGATTAGGTGAAGGCCAGGGATGAGAATAATTCATCATCAGCCTTTAAGCCAGTGACTGCCTCCTGTGTCTGAATGTTTGAATCATAACTGGATTTAGTGTTTCACCTTGTACTAGGTAGTTAGAGTTTTTTGGAATTTTAAAGTACTATGCAATTGTGAGCCTGTTGTGTAAATTTTAACTATACATAATAATAACAATAACTATTATGAGTTTGTTCTCACCTCCCTTGACTCCTTAAATAATTTTAAACAAGTTAATTACAATGTTCTAAAACTACTGATTAATAATCCTTTTTTTTTTAAAAATTAAAGTAGCCGTGTATTCAACAATATTTATCAAGCACCTATTATATACGACACTTCTTAGGGAATAATAAACATTTTTAGGGGAAAACGTTGGGTTATATATAATACAAATTAAGATATAGTAAGTGTACAAGAGGCATGCAGAATTCTATGAGGTCAGACAAGGGAGAGAAAAACTAGTAGGAAAAAAAATGTGAAAGCTAATTACAGTGAAAAATAAAGTAAGTCAAGGGAGCTTGGTGCTAGGACACTGATAAAAACTCCTCTGTTTTATACCTAGCCCCAGCCTCTAAGAATCCATAGTGAAATAAAAAGTAAACAAACAAAATTAGCTTCTGTCTTGTTTACTTCCTCAATTGCTCTGGAAGATACAGCCCAGTTACTGAGACTGTTGGTCAGCGAACCCCATTGGGAGAAAGCCTAGCTATTCTTTCCAACTTGCTTGGTCTGATTTGTTTTCTTGTCTCATCTGCCCTGTGTCTCCTGACCTCCTCCCTCCCTGTCTACTGCTCCCAAGTTTGTCCCATCCAAATTTCCATTTACTTTCTAAGAAATTACCCAGCAAGCTGCTTGCAGCAAGTTACTCACGCTTCTTTTAGTTACTCAGTTCTGATACTCACTAAGGGCAGTGTTGTACTGTGGAAAGAGTACTGAAATTTGAGGGCCTAGGTTCAAAACCACCTTTGTGACCTTGGTCAAGTAATTTGCCCTCTCTTGGTCTCAGTTTTTTAATTCTTAGAATGAAATGATCTCCAATGTCCCTTCCATTTCTAAATCCATTATGTATGACAGAAGTGTTAAACATGCAGCCCCAGGTTTCAGGAGGCCTTCAATAGTCAGAACCTGATGGAAATGTAATTCCTACCCAATTTTAATGTTTTTGTAATAATAAAAAAAGAAATATATAAACATGAGGTATTCTAAGTCAATATGCAGCCCTCAGGAATCCTTATGTAGCATGTAGTGTCCCCTATTTTTATTTGAGTTAGACATTTGACCTATGACTTTGCCCCATTGGTCTACTTCCTGCACTTTGATACCTCACCAAATCTTTGTGCAATACTTACTGGGAAGCCATAGATTATAAATCTAAAGCTGGAATGGACTTCACAGGCTATCTAACTCAAGTGCCTCATTTTACTGATGAAGAAACTAAGGCCTGAGGAGGTTAAATGACTTGCCCAAGGTCATATAGGTAGTATGAGAAATGGAATTTTAACCTAGGCCCTTGGACTCCAGAGCTAATGCCCTTTCCATGGTTTCTTTCTACTTCTCAACAGAAGCCCTGATGCTTCCTTCTCAAGATGGTATTTATAAGAGATAAGCAAAAGAAAAAGTAAGTGATAAGATTCATGAATCAAAAAACGAAGCCTAGGGGCATAAGCAATGTAAGCAGCTACCTACAGTGAAATACACAAGAAAGTATAATGAAGGACATTGCAATACGACTTTTTTAGAAATGAGCATAGTTTTTATGCCAATATATTCTCCTTCCCATGGCACAGAAGGGTGTGTGTGTGTGTGTGTGTGTATGTGTGTGTGTGTGACAATTTCAACTTTCATATGTTACAGTGAAGGCACAGAGCCTCCTGTGGCCAGGAACACATAGGGAGCACAGTAAATGAAAGTCAATATAAATTAAAGAATCAGAGGCAAGGGCTAAAGCATCTCAAAGACTTCTTTAGAGAAGAAAGTATCAGAATCCTCATCATGAAATGAGAAATTCCATTAACACAACTCAGGAGGAAATTTTTTTCCCTCTTTCTAAGATTAAAAATAAAATGCTCATGTTGGTAAAGGCTCTGGATAGTGTGAAATTTGTTATTCAGGCATTTGGAGCTTAAGGCAATAATCAGCCTAGTAAATTCCTCAAAGGAGAGTAAAAATAGCTCTGAGTGGCAAATCTGTGCCTTTCTTAGGACAGATGAAGGAAACATGAAAACAGTGTTACCTTTTTGGTTCTGCAGAAGGAGTTAACTCATTAGCTGAGATCCCACTAATCAACTTCATTTATAATTCCAGAGTACGGTGTTATTTTCAAAAAGCTGAAATCCTAAAGTGATGAATAACGATTTTTACATCTCCAAGTTATTTAAACATTGTTAAGGCATGGTGGGACCTATATACCTGGGTATAGTGACAAAAACTCTGGACTGATATGGCATTAGAAAACCTGACTCTGAACTTTACTAGCAGTAATTTGAGTCACTTCATTCCTCTGAACTTTGGTTGACTGATCTGTAAAATGAGAGTAATAACACACTATTGTTCTGCTCCCCCCCCAGTTAAGACAATTCCTAACATTTGGCAGAGGTTTGACTTCCTGCTTTAATTTATATTTATCTCTTACTCATCCTTGACCTCTTTGTGTTTGAGGCAAAATTCATATTAGCAGAAATATTTGGGAAAAGAAACAACAGAATTTATAACATTATTAATAGACACCAGGAGCAAAAGTTGGGAGAAGAGGAGACCTAAGAACTTCCTTCAGTCTTTAAGGAAGTAGATAAAAATGATGGCAGCGGCCCAAGTCTTCTGCTCTGAGATGCCTGTAGGGCCAATGGCACTCCTTGACCGCCTCCTTCTCCAAATTTCTCTTTCTTCTTTCTTGAGTTGTCGCTAGGCTGCCAATTCATTCTGGCTCAACTTTTCATGTCTCTTCCCCCTTTTCACTGCTGCCAAGCCTTCTATATCTCTCCTTGTTCTGAAGTGGCTCCAATTTTTACATAAGCTCCTTGGGGCACGACCAAATCCCTCTGAATTGACTGCCTGTACCTAATTGAAATGTCTTTGATTGATTCAAAGAAAGTGCCTGGGATTTGTTCACATCTGATGAATAGTCTATGTGAAGTCTCACCTACTAAATGTATTTGGTTTTAGTGTCTTGATACTCAGTTTATATGATGTGGGGTGATTTGACTTAATTACTCATCCAGTGTCCACCTTACAATGGAAGCTTGATGCTAAAAGGTGATAAGCTAGTTTTATCTACTCATTTTTACAGAGGAAAAAAAAAACTCTATGCCCGATGAAGATCATAAGGCAAAGATGAAAAGACAGAGGGGAAGGCAATTGTATACATGGAGAGGCTAGAGTGAGACATGTGGTATATATTTCATGGTATGACTTTTTAAATACAATTTTCATGACATGGAATTCTGTTCTTCATGGCTCCCTGCTATTGATTTTGCTCTTATTCACTTTGCAAGTGTCCTGGTGAACGTTCAAAGGCTCTAACAGTCAATAACATTTTTAAGCCTTGCCTGGAGTGTATAGATGCCATATCCCAACTCTGCCAGAGGAGGGGTATGATTTGAACCACTCTCCCACTGAGCAATGCTGGGGCTGAAACACAATGCTTCTGCTCCAGTGCCTTTTCTGCTAATCAATACTTTGTCTTTGAAATGTATTTTAGAATGAATAACTAGAAAGTAATGAGTCAACACACACAGGTAAGGATGTTAAGTTTTTAACTAGAGAAGTGGGATTGTCCCTTCAAAATGTTAACTGTCAATGAAGCTTTCTGAAATTCACTGGACATGACTCTCTTAGGCCAGTATACTTTCCCCTGGGTTACATTGATAGGCAGCCATTGGGATAGAACATACGATACAATCCTTAGAACACAGCTCTATATATTTAGCACCTCAATGTTTTGTAGGAGACAGTCATTCATTTGTTCATTCAATCATTCTATAAACAATTATTAAGGACCTACAATAGTTAAGGTCTTCTGTCTATACTATGGCAATAATAAGCTGAAATAAGACACAATCCTTGACCTGAGGAAACCTATAATCAAATAAGGGAAATAATTGGTTGGTTGGTTGTTGTGCTTTGTGCTCTAAGAGGACCGAAATGACACCACTATATTGGGGTCAAGGTATAGTGTATCCAGCTGTGGCTGATCAGACCAATACAAACTCAGCCTCTACCACAGGTTGGGCACAAATACTCCATATGAACATTTGAGGTGGAGATGTTTCAAAATTTGCTCAACTCACATTTCTTTTGAGCTACTGCAATTTTGCTTTGCTCATAGAACACAGCACCTTCTTTGATGAGGGCATGCCATGCAGGGTGTTCCTGTGCCAGTGTCTTCCATATCTCATAAATGATTCTAAAGTTCTTCAGAGAGACCTTGAGAGTGTCCTTGTATTGATTCTTCTGACCACCATATAAGTGCTTGCCTTGTGTGGATTCTCCATAAAATGGTCTTTCAGACAAACTTAAGTTTGGCCTTTGAACAATATGGCCAGCCCATCTAGTTACATTTTCTAGAGTAGAGTTTGAATACTTGGCAGTTCAGCTTGAGAAAGGACCTTAGTGTCTGGTACCCTATCTTGCCAGATGATTTTCAAAATCTTCCTAGGAATTGAATTGAAGGGAGAAAATATAAAGATGTGATAGCTCAGCTACTAGGTGACATTATGGCTAATGATAGAATTGGAGTCAGGAAAAGCTGAGTTTGATTCTCACTACAGATACTTAAGGGCAGCTCGGTGGTACAGGAGATAGAGCTCTGGGCTTGGAATCAGGCAGACTGATCTGGCTGAGTTCCAATCTGGCCTTAGACATTTACTAGCTCTGTGACTCTGGGCAAATCACTTCAACCTGTTTGCCCCGGTTCCTCATCTATAAAATGAGCTGGAGAAGGAAATGGCAAACCACTCCAGTATATTTATTGAAAAAATCCCAAACAGAGTCACAAAAAGTCAGACACAATTGAACAATAGCAGTGGCAGCAGCAGGGACAGTAACAACACCAAAAACAGATACTTAGGATAGATAGGTGGCACAGTGGATGGAGTGTCAGGCCTGAACCCAAGAAAACCCTAAAGAGTATCACAGAGAGTCAGACATGACTAAACAACAACAACACAGATACTTAACATCTGTGTGATCCTGGGCAAGTCACATAGCCCTTGTCAGCCTCAGTTTCTTCTTCTGTGAAATAAGGATAATAATATGCCACACTACATATGGTTGTTGTGAAGACTGAATGAGATAATACATGTGAAGTGCTTTGTAAATCTTAAAGTGCCATATAAAGTTAGCTATCATCTCTAAATTGTTTTGGACATAGTGTGTAGGCCAAGTACAAGCTAAGTGCTAGGATATCTCTAAAGAAGGAGAATTTGCTTTTGGTTAGGAGAAATCAGTGAGTATTGGACCTTGCAAGATTTCAATGGGAAGAGATGGAAAACAAGCCCATATCTGACATGGAGATGGCATAATTAAAACCAGTAAGAGGAGAAAACTAGAAGGAATGAGAGAATGATAGCTATCCCAGTATGTCTGTAGTATAGAACCTATGAAGGATAAGAATATGAAATAAGGCTGAAAAATTCAGTTTGAACCACTCTCAATGGCCTTGAGCAGCTAGGTGGCATAGTAGACAGAGCATTGGCCCTGAGGAACATTTGTCTTTATGAGTTCAAATTTGGCCTTAGACACTTAATAATTGTGTGACCCTGGGCAAGTTACTTAACCCTGTCTGCCTTAGTTTCCTCAACTGTAAAATGAGCTGGAGAAGGAAATGGCAAACCACTCCAGTGTCTTTGCCAAGAAAACTCCAAATTGGGGCACAAAGAGCCAGGCATGACTGAAACAACTGAACAACAACAAAATGGCCTTGAATGTCAAACTAAGAAATAGGACCTTAACTTAGTTGTCAATACAGAGAATTTCTGAGTAAGAGGTCACTTCTGTGATTGGTGCTGAGCTTAAGAAAGTGGTATAAAGGACAACTTGGAGGAAGACATTGGAAGTGGGATGACTAGTTAGGAAGCTATTACAATGGTCCAGGCAAAAACTAATGTAACCCTGAAATAAGTGACATGAGATAATGACTAGAAAGAAAGGGACAGCTATGAATAATATTGTGTAGATATTTTCAAACCTGGTAGCAAGCGTCCAGTTGTATTTAAGTAGTTATCCCAGGTGAATCAGCATGCAAGAGAGGACTAGCCTTGAATATTATTTACCATATGCAGAATATCAATACCAAGAACATGCTAAATTTAATTGGATATAATTTGTGAAAAGGCATCCTCCACAAAAGGCCAAACCCTGTATCTGATCTGAATTTTGATATTTAATAAAAAACTTTGGAATAGACAGGTATTTGGTATTATTCATTCATAGGAGGCCGCTACTTTCTCCTTCACAATGCTGAAGTCAAGTCCATTGCTATAGGGTTGTGATCTATGGTCAATGGCCTTTTAGCCTGATGAGAATAAATACATTATGAATGGGCTTGTAGTTAAAGTTGTGAAAACATAGGAGTCTTTTATTTTCCAACTATTGTTCCGTGATTTTTTTTAAAGTGTTGGCTTTTGTAGAACTTTTCATAAATTCTGTTAGTTGAATGCAATGATAGCCTTACTTTTCTTCCTCCTAATTGATTGAACCTGCACCTATGGGGTGCTTTAATCTCCACATATAAGTTCAATCCCTCTCAATGGGAAGATAGACACAAAGACATTTTCTAGAAAACTCACACAGCCTCTGAGCACTTCAGAGAGACAAGCAAACAAATCAAAACAACAACAACAGAAAAGAAAAATAACACTTAGCTGAGGATGAGAGTCACCATGTTTGTTACAGAACTGTGGAGTATTGAGGTGGAAGGGATCTTGCATGACTCAACTAGACTTTGCCCCAGTTAAGCACTGCCATCCTATACAATATGAACTTCTCAAGTTGCTGAAGGTCAAGCACTCAATTCTTAAAAAAAAAAAAAGATGCCTAAATAGGATGGTGATAACCAAGATGATGATAATGATGACAGCACAAAGTTTCCAACCCTCCCCACTAGGCATTTTCTAACTTTAATGTTTCAGAAGATAAATCAAATAAACTCTCAAAATTGATCCATACATGTAAACATCTTGGGATTCCATCATTTCCTTTTAAAAGAGCATTTCAAAAAAAAATGAGTGAAGGCATCTTTGATGGTGCAGTTAATTTTTAACCAAAGTTAGTTCTTTGATTTGGTTTAAAACCACATACTAGCCACAATCCAAAGATCTGACTCAGAAGCATAAATTCATGAGAGTTGGAAGATACTTCAAAGACCATCTTATATAAGCATCTCATCTTAAAGGTGAGGAAACTGAAGCCCAGAGGTGATATGACTCATGCAATTTCCAGGGCTATATGTAGGAATTTTGTACTGTCAGCCTCAAAGAAAATATGGGATCCATAAGGAAGGAGATGTAAGGGACCATTCTGTCTACTTTTCACCAGTATCACTGACCGACTGAGACAGTCAACTGTGGATTTTATCAGCTATTATACTGCACTAGATGGATTGACAGTGGTTGATATCTCAGTGACAAAAAATGAAGGAACAAGAAGATGCTAATTATGCCCTCTTCATTCCTCTTCCTTCAGTGATTCAACATAAGATGAAGGTCTCAGAGAGCAACATGAGAATTCAAAGCATGTGGGGTTCCTCTGGGAATGCTGGAGCAATGGTAGGTACTATAGACTCCTCAAATGCCTGTTTCTTGTCTCCCTCAAACTTTGGAAATACCGAGCAAAGGGGAAAACTTCAGGTGGAGCAGAGATTCCAAATGCATTGGAGAAATGTTAGTGGTGATGGGGTTCTTAAAAGAATCCTTACTAAGAAAGAGATCCTGCTTAATTAATCTCTGTTGTTCATTGAAAGCAGTCTTCCTTTTTGGGGGTAGAAAAACATTTAAATATTATTCCATAAGGAGTCTTATTTATTGAATAAATAAAACTTATTTAAATATGATCTCACACATTGCTAGGTGTTTGACCATAGATAAGTCCTTTTCCCTCTCTGGTATAATCCAAAGTGCTCTGGTCTTAGAGTCAGAAGACCTGGGTTGGAGTTCTACCTCTTATACTTATTAGCAGTGTATATATGGGCAATCACTTTTTCTCTCCAATCCTCAGATGCCTCACCTGTAAAATGGGAGTAAAAGACTTCCACAATTTACCTTAGAGATTTACTGTGAGAAAGTTCAGTTCAGTCATTTTCAGTTGTGACTCCATTTTGGGGGGGTCAAAGATAGTGGAATTGTTTGCCATTTCCTTCTGTAGCTCTTTTTACAGATGAGGAAACTGAGGTAAATAGGGTTAAGTGACTTGCCCAGGATCACACAGGTACTGAGTGTCTGAAGCCAGATTTGAACTCAGAAGATGTCTCTTCCTGTGTTTAGGCCCAGTGCTCTATTATTCACTGTGCCTCCTAGCTGCCTTGGCAGAATGGGTAAATGAGAATAATTTGTTCGGATGGCCATGAAGGCAGCTGAAGCAGGAGTTGTGGAGTACTTAGAACTTGGTCAGACATCAAAGATGCTAAGGTCATCCACTTTATCCCAGGCCGTGGCCAATTGTCTTGACTTCTGTCTTGCCACTGGACTTTGATGAATATGGAAGAGAGAGTGAGGCTGATGACTTAATGTAACTCTCTTTCACTTAAATTCAATTCACATTCACGTCATGAAATCATCCCATGATGTCATTTGGTCCTCTTTGAAAAAAAAATGGTGAAAACAACGACAACATATGATGAAACTGAGGAAAACAGGGTTAAGAGACTTGCCCAGGGACATACAGCTAGTAAACATCTGAGGTCAGATTTGAACTCAGGTAGATGAGTCTCCCTAACTCCATGCCCAGAATTCTATCCATTGCACCCCCCTACTAGCCCTTTTGTTGTAAAAAAAAAAAGTCTTTAAAATCTTAGAGTTATATTGAAAGATGAAATATTTGTATAATATCTGGAATATAGGATTGAGTTATTTTATTTTAGTCATGCCTGTTATTTCTTTGATGTAGAGAACTCCTTGGTGGGAAAACTAATTTGCTTCTACCAATATAGAACAGTAACTGTTTTTTTTAATATATATATATAGATACAGATATAGATGATATAGATATAGATATATAATACAAAGTCTCAACAGTTAGCTGGGGTTTTGAAAGATTAAATACTTTCTCATGGTCAAACAGCTAGTAAGTTTCGGAGACAGAATTTGAACCCGGATCTTGATTTCAAGGCAGGTTGCCCATGCACTACACCAAAGGTATCAAATATGCAGCAGCTCAGTGCATCCTGAGCCAGATTAAAATGTAATTGGGAAATATTTAACAAAACAAATAAAATAGAATAAAATATAGATATTACATTTAAAAACCCAGTCAGTTTATGGTCCACAGGGATTCTTATGTATAGGTTAGCAGCCCCTGTTTCTATTTGAGTTGGACAGTATTGACTATACCACACTGCCTCTTAGATTTGTGTTATATAGAAGACATTTCACACTGACAATTCTGGATGATTCCAGGTGATTGATGAACTGGGGTTTTTTCACTGAGTCTTAAAAGCCTCCCTTACAGAGTAGAAGGCAAGGAGGGGAAAAGGAAAATCTCAAATTCCCAAGATGTTGAAGTTCCTTTTCTAGGTAAACACACAAAACTCTTAAGACCTTTATGAAACTTTCTTCATGGTCATTTAAAAGATCAGAAAAGTCTTCTCATGCATTCAGAAAAGACAAATATACAAAGGAGATGAGGGATGAAATGTGGCTTTTGTCTAGTGTATGCAAATATTTAGCACTATTTCATCTTTAAATAGCATTTTTGAGAACACTTGCTGTAGTAAATATTGCATGATCAGTATTAGGCTTCAGCCTCATCTTAGTGGGCAGCATCTGAGACTTTGCTTCCTCTAAGAAATGCCCCACTAAATTTCAGACTCTATTACTTCTGTGTTTGGGGACATCTGGAAAAAGGATAGCATGGGAACTTAAATTTGCCATGCACTAGTTATGACTTTTGTGAAATGACAAGAAATAAAGGAAAAATAGACAGCGTCATGACTTCTGACAGATTCCTCACAAGTATTCTTTCCCCTGCCACCAAATTTCTTTAAAGAGTAATGTGAATACTTCTTCAGAACATTTGGCCATCAGTTTGCAAACATTTTAGAGAGGTGGTGCTGTATAGCGGTGAGTGCGTTGACCTTTGAGCCAGATCATTTGGGACTTAGATCTCTTACTTTCTAGCTGTGTGACCTTAGACAAGTCCCTATCCCTCTCCAGATTTTAGTTTTCTCACCTGTGAAGTGAAGGAATGAGCTGAATGACCTCTAACGCCTCTTCCAGCTTTAAATCCTGTGCTCTATGAAAGCAAGTTAGTGACAGAGCTGAAACCAATAAACTCTTCATACAGAACTTTTTTTAATTAGCAAGATCCTAACTTGGGTGTAGACACAGCTGATGACCCATAGCTAGGAGGGATAACTCATACATGAGATGGCTGATTTAGGTTCCACAAGGATCTCAACAGTACAGGATGTTGAACTTAATATTAGGAAGAATACAATCCTACATTTGAATTTCTCTAAAAAAATCCTTTTCAGAAAGACAGGGAAGAGACAGAGGGCTAGAGAATGATTCATATGAAAAGGCTTAGGGATTCTATTGTACTTCACATTTAATATGAAAGCACAATGCCAGAGGAGTGGGGGAAAAATAATGTGACATCAGAGTGTATGAAAAGAAGCACCGTTTCCAGTTCTTTGGAGATAATAAACCTGCTGTACATTTTGCCCTGGTCTGGACACATTTAAGATAGTGTGTTCAATTTGGTAAGTTACATTTTAGGAAGGACAGTGACAGTATAAAGGACTTCCAGAGGGTAGGTGAACAAGATTGTGATGAGACTCAAACTCATCCTGTACAGAAATTGTTTGAAGGAATTGAAGCTATTAAATGCCTGGAAAAAAGAAGCCTTAGTGAGTTCAGGAAAAGTTTGAGTATTTGTGGAATTAAGGTTACATTTGATCTGCCAGGCCCTAGGAGTCAGGACAAAGACTATTTCAACAAGGTTACAAGAACATTTCATTTGTTAAGTGCCTACTGTAACAGTAAAGGCCCTTGGCTAGGTATCAGAGATGCAAAAGTAAAAACAGATCTAGTCCCTCCCATCAAGGAGCTGGTAATCTAATTGGGGAGGGGGTGCTAGTGGTGAATACAACATATATACAAGTAAGCATAATAAGACATGGAATATGATGAGTGCAAAGGATTAATCAGAAAAAAAGTAGCTTAAGGTTTGCGTATTGGCATTTATTTGGGGAGATTAAGGAAGGCTTCATGAAAGGGGTAGAGACTGAAAGGAACAAAGAAGGAAAATCTTGCTAACAAAGCAGTCCAGATGTGGAACAGTCAGCCTCAGAAGTGGTGAGTTCCCCGTCACAAGATGTTTTCAAGCAGAGATTGGTGAGCTACTGATTGAGGATACGGTATTTAGGACTCTTGTTCAACTATTTGTTGGATTAGATAATCTGTGGTTCTTTCCAGTGTTGATTTTTTTTGGCATTCTTTAGTTAGATAGCTATGTGGACTTGGCCTCATGAAGACCTTAGTTTGAATTCTGCTTCAGATGCCCTATTAGCTGCATGATCTTTGGAAAATCACTCAACCTCTTAAGTAACCTTTAAGCCTCAGTTTCCTCATCTGTAAAATGAAAATAATAACACCTACCTCCCAGAGTTGTTTTGAGGATAAAATGAGATAACATGTCAGGAACTTTGCAAACCTTAAAGCATTATGTAAACTATCATTAAGGGACTTGCTCAGACTCACAGAGTTAATGAATGGAGTAGCTGGGACCCACTTAAGTTTCTAATCCAGTGTTCTTCATGTTAATGAATTTATTAAAACTTACAATTCTTCTCATTTTGAGGGACTCATTGGCAAGCAGACATTGAAATGATAGTGAAAGCAAATGAAGATTTTATTGTAGTGTAGAAAGCATTGTTTGCACGTCAACAGTTTTGTGTACAACAGATAAATAGCATTAACAATAATTGGCATACATGTCAAGAATAAAAAATGCTAAGCACATACAGATAGAGTCACATTGTCTGGAATATAATAAAAACTTATTGATTTGTTGTTGACAGATAGTCAAGACCTGTGATCTCATTGATGTGAGACACTTCTAGTGTAGAAACATCCTCCACCAATGTAGATCAGCAAATTGTCAGCAATTTTGAGTCCAAGGGAAATTTTTTGGACACTAAGCAATTAAGTGTCCTGTCCATGGTCACCCATCTAGTATTTTTCCAAGGTAGGGCTTGAACCCAGATCTTCTGACTCTGAAGCTATCACATAAGCCTTATATTAGATTGCTTTTCTAGCTCATTAAATCTTCAGAATAACCAACTAAGGTAGGAAGTATAAGTTTTGTTATGTCCGTCTTGTAGATGAGAAAGTTTCATCTCAGAGAGATAAGGTGGCTTGCCCTACGTAATACAATGAGTTAGTGATTGAGCCAAGATGTGATTTCATGTCTAGATTTCTTTTCACTGCGTATTCTGCTGCCAGTCTTCAAATCTAGATATAAACAATGCCTATCATTGATGCTTCACTAATGCAGTTCTCAAGATAGCTGTGGTAAGAATCACTTCTTATAAAAAAATATTATTTGAATAGTGATGAGTGTCTATACGTATAGATGTTTACAGTGACTGAAAGTAGAAGTCTAGGTAGTCAGGGGTGTAATGGAGCCAGTTTGTTCTGCCTCACAAGAGCAGATTGTTAAATTTTCAGTGTGAGGATTTACACTTTGGAAATCATCCCAAGCTACAAATTGGGGTTTGATTTATTGTTTTGTTGATTATCTAGACATAAAGTGATGGAAACATGTTAATAATGCAGATTAAAAGTGTACTGTGTATTCATTTGTTGTTGTTGTTGTTGGAGAGTTGGTCATTAAATATTCATCAGCACATGCCTGGTATTCCTGTCCTTGTTTGTTGAGCTCTATTACAAAATGTAAATTTGTAGGTCCCATTCAGATTGAAGTGTTTAGGAAAGAGTAGCAATCTCTTTTCATGAGCAGTAAGTATAAACCCTGAGTGGATTTAAATGACTCTTATTAGTGATTTCTCTGAAACCATCTTTTATCTGTTCCACGGGAGCTACAGAATACTGCCAAAGCAAGGTATTAATTCTCTTTAATGAATTCTTAGTACCCCAGCTTCTTCATGTATGAAATGACCAGGTTTGACTAGACAATCCCTGCCATTCCATCCATGCAGGCTTAAAACTACATTGGAGTGTTTGGGGAAAGTGGCTCCTTGGCAGATAAACTAGCCTTTGGCTCCACCAAGGTATGTACAATTTGTAAACTTCATGATTTTGTGTCATATGCAAATCTTCATTAGATTGTAAGCTCCTTAAGGCCAGGGACTATCTTTTGCATTTTTTTGTGTCCCCAGAACTTAGCATGGTGCCTAGTACATAACAGATGCTTAATATATGTTTATTGATTGATTGATGAGCATGTCATCTACACTTTTATCAAAATCAATGATAAAAATGTTAAACAGCACATGACCAAGCAATTTGGGGGCACACCACTGGAGACCCTCTTCTAAGTTGTCATGGAATCATTACTGTTTATGCCTTGTATCTGGTCATTCATTCTCTTCTTAATCCACTCAGTTGTCCTATCACCTAGGCCACATCTCCATCATTTCCATAAGAAGAATATGAAAGACTTTCTCAAATACTTTGCTATAATCTTGGTAAATGACATCTGTAGCATTCCCCTTATTTGCCAATTTCAGAAATATTTCTCTGGAGGAAATAAGTTTAGTGAGGCATACTATGTTTTGATGAAACCATCCTGGCTCCTTTTTTTTTTTTTAAAAAATTACTTCTTTCTTTTCTAGATTTTTACAAAACATTTATTTATAATATACTTTTGATTTCTCCAGGGACTGAAGTCAAGCTCATTAACTTATAATTTGCAGACTTAAGTAATTTTCTTCTCTTTCTTAAAAATCAGAACAATGTTCGCCCATCTTGTGGTGCCTATCAAAGATTACTAGCTGACACTTAGTGATTATATCTACCAGCTCTTTTAATACCCAAAGATTTAGTTCCTTGAACTCATCAAGGATAGCTGGGTCCTCTCTTATTATCTCTTTATTTTTCTTGGATATCAACTCCCTATTAGCCATTTTGTTCTGTCCTTTCCAGTACAAAGATCTTTGCTTCTTTGCTAAGTAAAGTAAAGAAGCTAAAGAAGGGTTGGATTGTTCTGTCTTCTTTCTCCAAACATCATTAAGATGCAATTCTATTTCTTTTTTGAATATTCTCTGACTTCCCAAAATTCTTCTCTCTCTCTCCCTCTTTCACTCACTCTCTCTCTCTCTCTCTCTCTCTCTCTCTCTCTGCATGTGTAGTGCACTCCATCCCTGACCATGAGCATCTAATTGCTACATGTAAAGGGTTGATCCATAAATCCAAATCCAATTCTCAGACACTTTTGAACTGTTCACTTCCCAAATTTGTTTTTCTCTTTTTCTTACTTGCCTTCTCTGGGCAAAATTGATGAAGACATCACTTGTGCCCCTAACTTTAACAAGACTCCATGTTCTTTATCAATGATTTCTAGATCCATTCTGCTAATATCCTTGGTACCCATGTGAATCACAAGTCACATCTTGAATACTTGCTTCAGGAAAACAACAGCCTTCTCTCTTGTGACCAAGTTGAGAAGTAGCTGCCTTAGAACCTGTCAGCAGGGAGTCACTGCCTACCAACTATTCTTCTGATGTCTACTGGATGATCTCATAGAGACACTCCTGTGGTTCCACATCACCGTCCTTAGAGTACAAACATCTGTTTCCTCTTCTGAGTATTGAACTCCTGACACTTTTAGAAGGAATTCATTATTTCCTTCTTAATTCTAGGTGTCCAGTGGTGGCACTTCTTCTCCTCTAAGTGATGGTGTCCCATTTTCCAACTTCCCAAATAGGTCACTGTTCCCTCTGTCTCTTCATATTCTCTTTTTTCTGATGCTTTGCTTTGACTCATCAAATGGCTTTCTTTCTTTCTTTCTTCCTTCCTTCCTTCCTTCTTTATTCATCCCTATTCTTCCTTCTTTATTTTAAAGGGACACACAATTCTCTAAGATAACCTAGAAAGCTGAGATACGTTTATTAAATCCCTTTACATTATCATCTAAGAGAGAAAGCAGGTTATAAGTGTGATATAATCTTATATAAAATGTAACAATACATTTAGAGGAACAAAATTACCAGAATCTGAAAACAAATCATGTTGAAAGAAAATGTAGCATTATCTAATCTTATAACATCTAGCATAAATCTCATAAATTCCCCAAACTACTTGTTATTGGCTAAAGAATAGAAAAGTAGATTGGCGGAACAGACCTAGATCAACAAGGTTCAGAAACAATCAAATACAGTTGATGAATGTTATAGTTATTGGGTTTTTTTTGCCTTTTATGGCCAAATAATAATTAATTATGTAATTTAGAGCAATGATGTCAAACACAAATAGAAACAGGGGCCAATAAATCTTATATGAGGATTCTTATGGGTATATATTAACCTAGAAATCCACATATTAGTGTTATCTATGTTTTATTGTATTTCTGTTCATTTTGCTAAGTATTTCCAAATTGCACTTTAATGCAATTTGGGTCACACCAGGAGTGTTGTCACCAACTGCTATGTGACACTCTGCCTTAGAACACTTTAAGAACTGATAAAAAGAAATATATTAAATAAACACTTCTCAATCTTCTCCCTTTGGAACTCAGATTCTTCCTCTGGTAACTAAGTTTTGAGAGGTGAGTTTTTGCCTAATTATCCCCTGAATCAAGCCAGCACAGCAGGCTGAGCATTTCCAAACTATGTTGCTAAATGATACAATCGTCACACACCCTTTTCTCCTGCCTCTTCATGTTCTCTTTATATATTGTCTACCGCTATTAGAATATTAGCTCCTCTAGGACAGGAGCTATCTTCCTTGTGTTTTTAAACCCACTGTTTGAACAGCATCTGTCATATAGTAAACACTTAATACCTGCTTTTTCATTCATTAATTTGTTCCAAAACTGAAATAGATAATCTTGACAGTGTAGCATTGTGTGCTTGAGGCAGAAGACCTGGGGTCTGCTCCCAATTCTGCTACTATCAAGCTTGTAAAATCTTGGGTAAGTCACTTCAGTTTTCTGGGCCTCAGTATCTCTAAAATGAGGAGTTTGGATAAGATGATATCTTAGGTAATCTCCAGTTCTGATATTCTTTTATTATATGAATATGGGATGTACAATGTTTCTCAGCTTTAGAGATACTCACTTGGAGTCTTGGTGGAGTAGATGACTGTTGAGATATCACTCAGTTGGATACATGACCTCTAAGGTCCTTCCCAACTCTGAGATTTTGTAAAATAGACTCAGAAAATAATGGATGCTTTGTGGAATTTAAAAGTATTATAATTCTATGTGGTATCTTTAAAATTATAGTAATGTTACTAGACATCCTAATGAGACACACAAATACTACTTACTATATAGATAAATAAAAATTGCCTTTCTTTTGAGAAAGACAGCACGGTGGATAGAGAGTTAGACTCTGATTCATTTAGATGAGAGATGTCAAACACTTTCCTAGGCAACACTCCTGAGTGTGGCTGGAGTCACATTAAAATGTAATTGGGAAATATTTAACAAAATAAATAAAAATATGATGAAACATAGACAACATTACATTTTAAAGCTAAATCAACATGCAACCTTCAAGGATCCTTGTGTATGACCCCCATTTCTATTTGAGTTTGTCACCAGTAATTTAGACCATGGTCCATGTCCTTCTAATATGAACTGATTCTGTGTTCTGTGACCTAAGGTTAACAATTGCTTTGCAGGTGCTGATCTGCATTGGTGGAGGGGGGTTCCCTAAACTTATGAAATCAGAAGTCCAGTAAAATATATACATAAATGTAAATATCAAGCAAAATTTTATATATATATATATACACACACATATACATATATGTGCATATATACTTCATATATATTTAGGATCATTTTCCATGTAAAAATCCTTTCTTCCATATGGATTTTTTAAAATAAAATATCTTTACCCATAATAATAAAATATTGAACTTCAATGTTCATAAATTAAGGGAATAGTTGGAAGCTATTCTCAAAAAAAAAATCTTTGTTGTTTAAATTGCTATTTCGGCATAGTATTCTGTCTGTCAGCCAACCTCTTCCTATCATTGTCTCAGCAAGTCCACTTCCCCACAGTTTTCTCCATATTTGTGACTTGCAGTCTGTTGCTATCTGAATCTGGAGAAAAGGATTCTGGCCAATAAATATGCCATGGTCTCATATTGCAATAAATTCATCAGGTTTCACCAGGTCTGTCAAAAAGCAGCCGGAATCCTACAAGTGCATCACAGGGAGACACTTTGGAGCTGTAATAGGAAAACAAATTGACCTAGTTGAAATGAGCCAGAACCGTTTGCTTGAATGAACACTTCAACATGTTTGTTACCTTCCTGCAGCTGGGTAAGAATTTTTGGTGGCTTTGACAAGAATTTCCATAGACTTTCAGCCACCCTTGCCAGACATGACATTTAGTCATTCAGTTTTACAGTTTTCACACTAAAAATGCTTTATGATGAATTTTAAAAAGGGTCCATGGATCTTATACATGATATGAGCAGAAAAATACTGATACTAATACTATGTCAAAGAATTGTCAATAAAATGCATTAAATATTTCAAAAGTCTGTTAATTCATCAGTATCTATATTCTTTCCATAGACAGATGGTGGTCACTCTAAACCTTGGTAAATAGTTCCATGATTTGCTTAGTTTAAGAACAAAACAAAACAACAGTAAAACTTACTTTCAACTGGAGTCGATCTTTCAGTGATGGCACTTTGAAAATTTAGTCTAACCAGACAAATGTCAATTACTGGGCCCATACATTTGAGCTTTACATATTGGTAGGATCTTTCGGAGTCTGGGATAGGCCAGCATAGCCTCTGAGAATCTAGAATCATTTTTATATTATGATGAAGACCTCAAAGGGTCTTACAGGATTTAAAAAATAATAATTATAATAATGGCCATTCCTGTAACAAAATAAAGTGTATTGAATGTTCAATATGTATTCCCTTTTGATCCTCACAACTACCTTAGGAGGATATTAGGTCAGTTATCAACATTTCCATTTTATTAATGAGGAAATTGAAGTTCAGAATGGTGGATGGTCTGCCAAGGTCACACAGCTAGAACATGGCAAGCTGGCTTTGAATATAGGTTAGGCAAGAGGGAGAGGCAATCTAAGAGTGGGTTTTCTTTGTAGATACGTCTATGTGTGATGCATAGCAGTGTGTGTAGGAAGTGGTAGTAAGTGATTCCTTTTTCTAGTTATTAAACTGGCAAAACTATGACACTAAGAAACAGTTTAATCTTTAATTTATTCAACATTTAAAAAAAACCCTTTACTGTATGAAGAACAGTATGCTTGCTGTATGCTGAGGGAAGATATGAAATTTAGCTGACACAACCCCTGCCCTCAGAGAATTTATAAAGTAGTCTAGAAATAATGCCATCATGGATAATGATGATGTAAAGTATAACACAATAAGGATATTAGTGAATGGCAATGCAGTATTCCATATGAGGCTTGAGAAGGGAAGATTATTACTGATAGAAGAAAATGAAGGATTCATGAAGAAGGCTTTAAAGGTAGGGAGTACTCAAATAAGAGAAGAATGGATAGGAGGACTTTCCCAGCCTCGAACACATTTTCTCCTTTTAATAATATTTTATTTTTTCCAATTACGTGTAAAGATAGTTTTCAACATTCATTTTTTATAAGATTCTGAATTCCAAATTTTTCTCCCTTCTATCCTCACCTCCTGCCTCCATAAGACAGCAAGCAACCTGAAACAGGATAGACATGTACAATCAGGCTAAATATATTTCCACATTAGTCATGTTGTGAAAGAAGAATCAGAACAAAAGGGAAAAATAATGAGAAAACAAAAAACAAAAAAGTGAAATAGTATGCTCTAATCTGCATTCAGACTTCATAGTTCTTTCTCTGCATGTGGATAGCATTTTCCATCATGAGATTTTTGGAATTGTCTTGGATCACTGTATTGCTGAGAAGAGTTAAGTCAATCATAGTTGATCATTGCACAATGTTACTGTTACTGTGTACAATGATTTTCTGGTTTTGCTCACTTCACTCAGCATCAGTTCATGTAAGTTTTTCCAGATTTTTCTGAAATCTGCCTGCTCATTATTTCTTGTAGAACAATAGTATTCCATTGCATTCATATGCCACAACTTGTTCAGCCATTCCCCAGTTGAAGAGCATCCCCTCAATTTCCAATTCTTTGCCATGTCAAAAAGAGCCACTATAAATATTTTTGTACATGTGGGTCTTTTCCCCTTTTTTATTATTTCTTTGAGTTTTATTTATTATCTATTTGAGACCTAGTAGGAATATCGCTGGATCAAAAGGTATGCGCAGTTTTATAGCCCTTTGGGCATACTTCTAAATTGCTCTATAGAATGGTTGGATCAGTTCACAACTCCACCAACAATACATTTATATTCCAGTTTTCCCACATCTTCTCTAACATTTATCCTTTCCCTTTTTTGTCATGTTAGCCAATCTGATAGGTGTGATGTGGTACCTCAGAGTTGTTTTTTCTGATCAATAGTGATTTAGAGCATTTTTTCATATGACTATAGAAAGCTTTCATTTCTTCATCTGAAAACTGTCTGTTCATATCATTTGCCCATTTATCAGTTGAGGAATGACTTGTATTCTCATAAATTTGAATCAATTCTCCATACATTTGAGAAATGAGGCCTTCATCAAAAACACTGACTGTAAAAATTGTTTCTCAGTTTTCCGCTTTCCTTCTAACCTCAATTGCATTGTTTTTTTGTGCAAAAACTGTAACTTAATATATCAAAATTATCCATTTCATTTTTCATAATTTTCTCTATCCCTTGTTTGCTCATAAAGTCTCGCCTTCTCCATAGATTTGATAGGTGAAAAAGGAATCTTGCTTTCTTAATTTGCTTATGGTATCACACTTTATGTTTAAACTGAACAAACAAATTAATTTAGGTAGAACTGTCACTTTTATTATATTAGCTCTGCCTACCCATGAGCAATTGATATTTTTCCAAATACTTAGATCTGGCTTTATTTGTGTGATAAGTGTTTTGTAATTTTGTTCAAAATTTTTAATCTCTTTCCATGGTCCTTTATTACACATAATTTTTATTGCACCATGATCTGAAAGGGGTGCATTTAATATTTCTGCCTTTCTGTACTGGATTGTGAGGTTTTTTATGCTCTAGTACATGGTCAATTTTTGTGTAGGTGCTACATACCACTGAGAAAAAGGTATATTCTATTCTATCCCTATTCAATTTTCTCCAGAAGACTATCATATCTAACTTTTCTAAAATTCTATTCACCTCCTTAACTTCTTTCTTGTTTATTTTGTGGTTAGATTTACCTAGTTATGAGAGGGAAAGATTGAGGTCCCCTACTAGTATAGTTTTGTTGTTTATTTCTTCCTGCAACTCACTTAACTTCTCTAAGAATTTGGAATGCTGTACCTTTTGGTGCATATGTTTAGTATTGATATTATTTCATTGTTTATGGTGCCTTTTAGCAAGACATAGTATCCTTCCTTATCTCTTTTAATTAGATCTATTTTTGCTTTTGGTTTGCCTGAGATCAGGATTGCTACCTTGTTTTTTTTTTGTTTTTTTTTTTTACTTCAACTAAAGCGTAATATATTCTGTTCCAGCCTTTTACCTTTATGCTTTGTGTATCTCTCTGCTTCAAATGTGTTTCTTATAAACAACATATTGTAGGATTATTGTTTTCAATCCACTCTGCTATCTGCTTCTTGTTTTAAGGGGAGAGTTCTTCCCATTCACATTCACAGTTATGATGATTAACTATGTATTTCTCTCCAACCTAACCCCTCAATTTATACTTTCACCCTATACTTCCTCACCAGTGTTTTGCTTCTGATCATGGCCTCCTCAATCCACTCTCTTCTTTCATCCCCCTCCCTTTTCATTCCCCTTTCCCTCCTACTTCCCAATAGGCTAGGTAAATTTCTATACCCAATTGAGTGTATAAGTTATTCCCTCTTTGAGCCATATCCAATAAGAGTATGGTTCAAACAATGCTCACCCCTCCCTTCTTTCCCCCTACTGTAATAGGTCATTTATACCTCTACATGTGATGTAATTTATCCTATTCTGCCTCCCCCTTTCCTCTTCTCCAAGTATAATCCTTTTTTTCACCCCTTAATTTTTATATCATCATATCAAAGTCAACTTTTACCCCCACTCTCTTTCTATGGATACTCTTTCTAAGTGCCCTAGTTGAGATACAGTTCTTAAGAGTTACAAGTATCATCTCCCTGAGTAGGGATTTAAACAATTTAACTTTATTGAATAACGTATTTTTTCCTGTTTACCTTTTAATGCCTCTCTTGAGTTTTGTATTTGAAGATCAAATTTTCTGTTCAGCTCTGGTCTTCTCATCAGGAAAGTTTGAAACCACCTATTTCATTGAATGTCCATCTTTCCCTCTGAAAGATTATGCTCAGTTTAGCTGGGTAGTTGATTCTTGGTTGTAATACAAGCTTTTTGCCTTCTGGAATATATTCAAAGCTGTCTGATCCTTTAATGTAGAAGTTGCTAAGTCCTGTATAATCCTGACTATGGTTCCTTGATATTTGAATTGTTTCTTTCTGACTGCTTGGAGTGTTTTTTCCCATCCTGATAATTCTGGAATTTGGCTATAATATTCCTTGGAGTTTTCATTTTGGGATCTCTTTCAGGAGGTGATCAGTAGATTCTTTCAATGACTATTTTACTCTCTGTTTCTAGGATGTCAGGGCAATTTTCCTTGATACTTTCTTGAAAGATGATATCCAGGCTCTTTTTTTGATCATGGCTTTCAGATAGTTCAATAATTCTTAAATTATCTCTCCTGGATCTATTTTCCAGGTCAGTTGTTTTTCCAAAGAGGCATTTTGCATTTTATTCTATTTTTTCCTTCTTTTGATTTTGTTGGACTGATTCTTGATGTCTCATAGAGTCATTAGCTTCCACTTGCCCAATTCTAATTTTTAAGGAATCATTTCCTTTAGTTGGCTTTTGTACCTCCTTTTCCATTTAACCAATTCTACTTTTTAAGGAGTTGTTTTCTTCAGTGGATTTCCCCCCATTTGGCCAGTTATATTTTTTAAGGAATTGTTTTCTTCAGTCAATTTTTGTCCTTTTTCCAAGTTGTTGACTCTTGCATAACTCTTATTTCTTTCCCCAATTTTTCTTCAGTCTCTCTTATTTGATTTTTAAAATCCTTTTTGAGCTCTTCTAAGAAAGCTTTTTGGTCTTGAGATCAATTCCTCTTCCCCTTTGAGGCTTTCCTTCTAGGCATTTTGACATTATTGTCTTCTTTTGAGTTTGTGTTTTGATATTCCCTCTTACTACAATAGCTCTCTATGATCAGGGCTCTTTTCTGTTTTTTTACTCATTTTTAATCCTATTTCATAACTTTTAAAGTTGAGCTCTGCTCCTGGGGTAAAAGGGATACTGTCCCAAGTTTTTTGTGCTGGGGTCCTGGGGTCTGGTTACCTGTGCAAGGGCCTCAGGTGCTGGCAGCTTGCCCACTGTATTGGGGTGACCTGGCCTAGTTGATCCTGTTTTGCTTTAGGTTCCTGGGCCTACAGTTTGTCTTCTGTGCTGGGGCTGAAGGCTTCACAGCTGGCCTTCTTTGCCAGTGGCATGCTGAGCCAGGACCAAGAGGCCTCAGTTGCTGATCTGTGCTGTGGCCAAGAGCCTCCTGCTAGCTTGCCTGGATGCTGTCTGTTCTGGACTGTGCTTCCCTTTTACCCAAACGAAACAGACTTTTCCCTAAAGTCCTTCTAAGTTATTTTAAGTTGAAAAATTGTTTTACTCTGTCTCTTCGTAGGTTCTGTCACTCCAGAATCCATTTAGTCTTGATTTAACTTTGTTTCTTTGGGAAACCAGGGAGAGCTCAGGCAATTTCCTGGCTTTTCTCTGCCATCTTGGCTCAGCCTCCTTTGAGAACATTTTGAAAAAAAGCATACATCTTAAATTTTAGTTTAGAAAATGTTGTCATCATAAATAAGGCATGAGTAATTTTATAAATTAATAAAATGAGGCTCAAGGACAGGAAATGTTCATAAGACAAAAATAGAATTACTAAGTCCCAGGACTTCTGATTCCAGGTCTAGGATTCTTTTCACTGCCTCATAGTATAATAGTAAGAGCAAACCTTGGCATCAGGAAAAATCTGGGTTCTAATCTATCCTTTTACACTCACAGGCTGTCTGTGTGAACAGGGGCAAATCATTCAACCTCCCTAAATCTGTTTTATCACCACCAAAATAGGGATAATAACACCTCTGGTACCTAACTCATGGGGTTATTCTGAGGGTCAAATGAGATAATGCATTTAAAATGCTTCACAAACTTTAAACCACTATATAAATGGCAGCTATTAGATTAGTTCTCAGGTTATTTATATGTAGGAGCAGAATTAACTGCTGTGCCATTATAACCCTACACATTTCCCACTTATTTTTGCTTTATTCTCTTTTATTGCTCTGTAGTAAATCCTTTTAAAAACAAAAGCATTTGAGAAAGGTTATGAGCTGTTTTTAGATGAGCAAAAAGAATGAGGATAAGAGCTCTATTTTTCCTTATTACCAAATGGCAAAAAGAAACTCAAGTGGCACCTTTGATGAGAAGACTTCTCAATTGCGTTTATTTGTTAAAACTCTCTCCTTTCTTCACTTGTCTTGTATTATCTACTTATATGTTGAGTTGTCCATTAGAAAAATCTAATCTCTCAAGGAATACCTTTTTTTCCCCTTCTGTATCCTTAGAGTCTTTGTTTCCCAGTGTCTGGCACATAGTAGGCATTTAATAAATGTTGATTCAATTGAAATTTAGAGAAGATGTTGAAAATCTAGACTGTGGAAGCAGGGCACTTGGAATTAAAGTCACTGGATTATAGATGTAGAACTGGAAGGAATCCAGAAGTCATTTCTAGTCAAAACTTGTCATTTTGTGAATGAGAAAGCTGAGGTCCAAAAAAAAGAGTAAATGACTTCCCAATGGGCAAAAGATTGTGGGAATCTTCACAGAGCCACAAATACTCACAGTCAGTATTACTTCCTTTATGAAGTCCTCCTTGATCCAGCAGCCAGAAGAGATTGCCACCTTCTGATTTCTCAGAATATTTTCTTTGTATCTTTTATGCAATAATGATGTGATACATTAAACAACTGTCTTCTGGATATATCTTATTTCCTCTATTATATTGCAAACTCCTTGAGAGTGGAGACATGGTCTAATACTCACAAATCTTCATTTACAGAGAGGCTTAAATCAGAACTTGGTAACTTAATTTATAGCTAACAGTTATCTAACATATCTATTTAGTGCATAAAACTTATCCAACCAGCCATTTACAGTAATGACTTTTAGATATTAAGCATACCCACTTATTTAAAAATAGGGGAAAAGAAATAAGATCATTTTAGATAGTTATATTAAGATGAAAGCATAAATGATAAAATACATGGTAAAATTCATATAAATTCATGCTCTCACCAATGACATTATCTTTGGGCACACATTTGTTGAAACTTAATAAAGAAGCACATGTGGGAGGAAAACTCACATGTTTGGAGAAACTCACAACTCTGGACTGAAATCTTCAATATTATTGTTGCATTTAGAAATGTCTAGGCCACACAAAACTGCTTCTCTGCTCATTGATTGTAGCTCTTCTGTTTGAGCAATTAGCTATCATTCTTAAACAAGAGTTCAGAATCGTTAGCACTTAATGTTAATAAAAGTTCTCTTTAAGTTTGTTTTTCTTTATTTTACACCAACCAGCCTAGGCAATTACTCATTCACTTGAATGCTAGACTGTCCAATCACAATGAATGTTCCAACAACAATACAGTTTCCACTCACCAGGATACCAAAGCATTTGCAAAGCCCTTCTGCATTTCCTTCTCAAGCCAGAGGTGCCAGAAGGGAGGAAGAACCCCTAATGAAAATCTTTAAGCTGGTCTCCACCTCAAACAGGTGATGAAGGACAACAATATAACTAACTTTCACTAGAGGTCTTTGTTAATTATCTCAATTCTCTCTGACCAATTAAGAATCTCTTAGTGGAAGTCTTCTCTGCCTTTACTACATTTAACTATGACAGCTATAAGTTATCACTTTTTCATTTGCCTTGATATGCCTTTAGCTATTGTTCTGAGGTTTGTTTGTTTGTTTTTTCCCAAAAACTTGCTTTGCCTCTCCTTGCCCTCTTTGTTCTCAGTAATTGAAATAAAAGTTTCCTGATGCTCAATGACTTATCTTTTGGTTAAAGAGCCACAACTCCCCAAATTTCCTCCGTCAGATTGAGTCTTTTTAAAATCAAACCTGTCTACAAATGTGAATGACTTCTCTTTTCTTCTATTAGTTTTAATCTTTTCAGTCATAAAACTCATATATTTAAATTAGATTACATAGCATCATGCTTTGCAGCTCTCTGATGTCCTCAACGCAATTCTTTTTGGTGCTTTTGAATCTTTATTTCTTTGTAAAATATATTTTATTTACTTCATTATCTATTTCTCAATTATATGTAAAAAATATTTTCTTAAAAAAATGAACTCCAAATACATTCATTCTTTTTTGAGGACACAAGCAATTTGATATTGATAATGTGTGTGAAGTCATGCAAACTATATTTCCATATTAATCATTTTGCCAAAGAAAAAAACAAACACAAACCTCAAGAAAAAAGAGAGTAAAAAAAGGTTTTCTTTTTCTTTTTAAAATTAACTTAAGCAATAGTGTTTCCCATTTATTTTTTTCATAAAACTAGCTTTTAACTTTATTCATTCAATTTTTTATATTCAAATTTTTTTTATTTTTTAGGCAAGTGGGGTTAAGTGACTTGCCCAGGGTCACATAGCTAGTAAGTGTCAAATGTTTTGTCTAAGGCTGGATTTGAACTCAGGTCCTCCTGACTTTAGGGCTGGTGCTGTATCCACTGCGCCACCTAGCTGCCTCTATATTCAATTTTATTAACTTCTCTAATTAGAGAATTTCTATTTCAGTGTTTAATTGAGTATTTTTGATTTGTAATTTTTTTCTAATTTAGAGACATAAATTTTCCCTTAAGTACTATGATATGCTTTAGGCGTATCCCATAAATTTTGATATGTTGTCCCATTGTCATTCTCTTTAATGAAATTATTGATTTTTTTTCTAAGATATTTTCTTTGACCCACTCATCCTTTAATATTAGATTATTTAATTTCCAATTAATTTTTAATCCATGCTTCTATGATTCTTTACTGAATGTAATTTTTATTGCATTATTATGTGAAAAAGTACATATGATGTTTCTGTTTTTCTGCATTTGGTGTAAAGTTTTTTTGCCCTAAAACATGGTCATTTTTTGTGAAGGTGCCATATAGAGCTAAGAAAAATGAACATTTCTTTCTATTCCCATTCACTTTTCTCAAAAGCTTTGTCAAATCTAACTTTTCTAAGATTCTATTCATCTCCTTGATTTCTTTCTTATTTATTTTAAGGTTATATTCATCTAGCTCTGAGAGAGGAATTTTGCTACCAGTATAGTTTTATTGTCTATTTCCTCCTGTAATTCTTTTAACCATTCTTTTAAGAATTTGAATGCTGTGCCATTTGGTGCATGTGTGTTTAGGATTGATTGTTAATGGTACCTTTCAGCAAAATGTCATTTTCTTGATTAGCTCTTTTAATTAGGTCCATTTTTGCCTTGGATTTGTCTGAGATCATGATTGCCACCTCTGACTATTTTTTTAACCTCAGCTGAAGTATAATAGATTCTATTCCAGTCTCTTATTTTAACCCTGTGTGTGTCTTTCTGTTTCAAATGTGTTTCTTATAAACAACATATTGTTGGTTTTTGGTCTCTAATCTATTCAGCTATCTACTTCTGTTTTATGGATGAGTTCGTCCAATTCCCATTAATTTTCCCATTTTCATTCATTTCATATTCACATTAAAAGTATCATTCTCTTTGTTATCTTTTGGGCTTCCTTTACTAATCTTTTACTTCACAGTTATGATCACTAAGTGTGAATTTCCCTCCTTCCTACTTTTTCTGTTTATCCTCTTTCTTTTTTTACCATGCCTCCTCAAAATCTGCTTTGCCTCTGAGCACTGCATATCTCAACAGGCCCTCTTTTATTACCACCACCCCTTTCTTTCCCCTTCCAATCCTACTTCTCTGTTGGGTAAGATAGATTTTCACATCCAATTAAGTGTATACTCTTCCCTTTGTGAACCAATTCAGATGAGTGAGACTTAAATATTACCCACCATCCCCCGCATTTCCCCTCCACTATAAAAGCTCTTTTTTGTGTGCCTTTTTTATGTGATACCCTTTCATTCTTTCTATCCTTCCCCTTTCTTTCAGTGTATCCTTTTTTCTCAACCCTATTTTTTGAGATTATCCCAAAATAATCAACGTATATCCATGCTGAGTCTTGTTTTTGAATGTAAAATTTTCTATCTAGCCCTGGTCTTTTCATCAAGAATACTGGAAAGTCTTCTATTTCATTAAATATCTATTTTCCCCACAAAGAATTACACTCAGTTTTTCTGGGTAGGTTATTTTTTATTGCAATCCTAATCCCTTTGCCTTCTAGATGTCATATTCCAAGCCTTCCTTCACTTTAATGCGGAAGCTGCTAAATCTCGTGTTGTCCTGATTGTGGTTCCGTGGTATTTATATTTTTTTTTCCTACTGCTTGCAATATTTTCTCCTTGACATGGGAGGTCTGGTATTGACATGTAATATTCCTAGAAGTTTTCTTTTTTGTGATATCCTTCAAGAGGTGATCAGTGGATTCTTTCAGTTTCTATTTTACCTTCTCATTCTGAGATATCCAGGGAGTATACCTTTATCTATATTCTTTTTTTGATCATGGACTTCAGGTAGTCTAATAATTCTTAAATTGTCTCTACTTGTTTCTGTTTTCCAGGTAAGTTATTTTTTTCAGTGAGATATTTCATGTTTTCTTCTATTTTTTACTTTTTTCGATTTTGTTTTACAGTTTCTTGATCTCTCATGGAATCATTAGCTTCCAGTTGCCCAATTCCATTTTTAAAGAATATTTTCTTTGTGCACTTTTTAAACCTCTTTTGTGAGTTGACCAATTCTGCTTTCTAAAGAGTTCATTTATTTATTCAGTGAATTTTTGTGCTTTTTAAATTTTTTTTTATCATTTGGCCAATTCTGTTTTTTAAGTGCTATTTTCTTCAGTATTTTTTGTGTGCTTCTTATACCAAGCTGTTGATTCTCTTTTCATAATTTTTCTTGCATCATTCTCAATTCTTTCTTAGGTTTTTCCTCTACCACTCTCATCTCTTTGTTTAAGCTCTTCCAGAAATTCTTGTTTGGCTTTTGTAAAATTTGTGTTTTTTTTCCTTTTAAAACATTGCTTATAGCTGTTTCCCTACTGTCTTCTGAGTTTACATCTTGATCTTCCCTCTCATCATATTACCCTTTTTATGCTCAGGTCCTTTTTTTTTTTTTTTTTTTTTTGCTTATTTTCCAGTCTATTTTCTGACTTTTAACATTATGTCAAAGTTGGGCTCTGTTTCCTGGGTGTGGTGGGCACTTTCTCAATCTTCAAGCTTTTTTTGCTACTGTTATCAGAGTTAATTATGGAGGCCTGTAAATTTTTTGGTGCTTCCTAGGTGGTATGATCCAGGGACAGTTGTGGCTAATTCTTTTCTGGTCGGTGCTCTGGTGTTTTACCCAGGATAGGCCGTTGCTCCTCTGAAGCTTTAAGCACTAACACTCCTCTAGAACTTGGAACTATGACCAGGTCCCCTTGTTCCCTTATAGCTGCAAGTACTAATGTTCTGATTCACCCTAGAACTAGCACCTGGAACTGTATACAAGCAACACGATAGGATCCTGTGCCCAGTGCTACCGAAGGGTCTCCTGTGATCTCTTTCTGATGAGTGGTCTGACCCCCTTACTATCTTTGGGCTGAGAGCACCCCAAGATGCTGCTGCCTTTTTGCGGCCTCCTCCAAGGCCTCCTGCTGTTGTTGCTTCACTGTGTGTGCACCAGACTAGCTCCCACCCCGGCGTCACAGACCTCTCCTGCTGACCTCTTAAGTTGTCTTGGGCTGGAAAAATATCTCACCTCAACCTTTTGTTGCCTCTGCCACTATAGAATTTGATTTGACGAATTATTTTAAAGTTTCCTGGAAGGGAATATTATGAGAGTTTAGCTGTTTGCTGCCTCTACTCTGCCATCTTGGCTCCCTCAGTCTGTTTTTTTCCCCCAAAGAATATTTTTAAAGTCCTTACTAGATGATACAATCTACATTCCAAGTTCTAAAGTATCTTTTACCTTAAGTACTCTATTTTCTAAGGTTCCTTCTTGCTCTAACATTTCATGATTAAAAAATCTTTTGTTTCTTGTACTCTAGGTAACAGACCTTTGCTCCTTCTCTGACATATATAAAATCAGCTCTCACTGAGGAGAGAAGTTGAATTCCTTTTCTTCATAGCAGTTCCTACGTGGGGCTGAGTGGACCAGGATATGAAGCTCTCCTTCTACTTCCTTGTTTGGTGGAGAATCCAATGATGTTCAGAATGCCCATTCTAAAGTTGTTCTATTTTGTTTCAGTTAGGGTGCAGTGTTCACTTTTATAAAGTTCTTCTTTGACTATCTTATTGTTTCTTGTGGAGTCAATAAGTTTATACTTAATCTTTGAAAAGATTCATAATTTAATCTGTTGGCACACCTGGAAGCATATTTTAATCATTGCAAAACTCAGTATATGTGAACCTAATGCATTTCTGTCCTGAAAAAAAATTATAGCTGATGTCCAAACTTCCAATGTGAGCTCTCTGAACTTAAGACCATAGATTTAAGACAGGGAGGAACCTCCATGATTACCTTTAAACCCTTTCTTTTTCAAATGTGTAAACTGAGAATACCCAGAAATGTTAAGTGACTTTTCCACAGTCACATGGCTAGGAAATATAAAAAGTAGAATTTAAATACAGGGCTTCCTGATGCTAAGTTCAGCATTCTGTGCTTAGGATCAAGGGAACATATTTGGAAGGAACCTTCAATGCCATCTAATCTATCTCAGGGAAGTTAAAGTATTTGTCCATGGTCACAAACATAGTGTACAGCAGACCCAGGATTCAAACTAAGGTCTTCAAACTACTGAGCCAACACTCTTTCAACTATTCCATGTCTGGATAGTTGACCCATAGTCCATCAGAGGGCCTCTATTCCATAGGAACTGGCAGAGAGTACAGTCTATTCACATAGATTTTGGGAACAGAAAGTCACTTCCATGCCAGGACCAGGCATCAGAGGAAGATTCTCATGGAAGCTGAATATTTAAACAAGTTGATTTATTTTTTTTTTAACAAAATCATTATTTATTTTTTAACATTTATTAAAATTTTTTTGAATTCCAAATCCATTGTCTCTCTCTTTCTGTCTGTCTCTGTCTGTCTGTCTCTCTTTCTGTCTCTCTCTTTCTCCAACCGATCTCCCACCCATTGAAAAGGTAAGCAGTATGATATCAATTCTACATGTGAAGTCATGTAAAATGTTTCCATATTACCCCAAACATGTTGATTATTGAGAGAAACTTTATTGGTAGATGGTAGAAAGGGAACTACCTATCCTCTAGGGTCAGAGAAACTGAGTTCAAATCCAGTTTCTTCTCTTTATTAGCTGCATGACTTTTAGGCAAGCTATTCAATCAATCACACATATTTCAAAGCACTTATTATATACAAAGCACTCAATCTCTTTGAGACTCAATTTTTTGATCTGGAAAATGTAGAGATTAAACTAGGTGGATTTTAAGGTCCTTTTTAGCTCTAACATTCCATGCTGCTGTAGTAATAGGATATAGATTATTTAGTAGACTATTTGAAAATCCTAAAGGGAGCAATGGAATACTTTAACAAATACCTGCCTGGAGTTAAATTGTCATTTGCAACAATAGAGAAACATTTAATACTCCTCTTCTTCTCCTTATTCTTTCTTTATCTCTTTTAATCCTTTTCTTCCTCCTCCTTCATTTACCCTTTTTCTTCTTTTCCTCATTCTCTTCCTCCTCCCATTCAACTTTGGGAATAGATAATAAGTTATAATGGAAATCAATCAATGAACAAATTTTTATCCAATGCCTATATTATGCACAGCACTGTTAGGCACTAGGGATAAAAATACAAAGGATTAAGTAATCTGTGCTCATAAAAACTTTACTTCTAACGTGGGAAAAACAAGTACACATTAAAATATAGATGGAATGAATATGAAATTAACAAACACAAATATACATAGTAGTTAAGTGCAAGTTAAGTTGAGAGTAAAGGTATTAGTGTTGGTTGGGAGGAAGAAATCAGGAAAGACTTCACATAGTAGATGATTCTTGAGTTGCATTTTAAAAGAAGAGAAGGAATGTGTGAGGCAGAGGTATGTAGTTTTAAGGGAAACTGCAATAAAGGTGCCTAGACAAGAGTGTCCTGTGTGAAGAAGAAAAAAATAACTTTGCATGGATTTCAGAATGCTGAAAGGGGCAAGGGAGTGGGTGAGACTCCAATGAGGATGAAAAGTTAGGTTGGGGCCATGTTACGCAGGGCTTTAAAAGTGAAAAAAGGAGTTTATTTATTTTTTTATCTTACAGCAATAGGAAGGCAATGGAGTTGATTGATTTGGGGATTGGCATGATCAGATCTGCAGTTAAGGAAAATTACTTTGGTAGCGGTATGGAAGATGAACTAGAGTGGTGAGAAACCTTACTGACTGAGAGATCAAGCAGGATACTGTTGTAATAATGTTGTAATAATCTAAGTGAGAATCACTGAAGGTGTGACCTTATGTGATAGCTGTTTGATTGCATCAACAGGCTGGATATGGGAGGTATTATGGAGGTAGAAACATCAAGAACTGGCAACTGATTGCATATGTGGGGCAAAAGGATAAGTATGGAAGGATCAACTTGCAAGCACTGAAAGTATACTGCTTCCTTTGATAGAAATAGGGAAGTTTGAAAGAGGAGGAGACTTATGAGGAAAAGCAGTAAGTTCAATTTTAGACATGTTAAATTTATACGTTTATTAGACATTCCATTTGAGATGTACAATATGTAATTGGTCATGAAGGACTAAAGCACAAGGGAGAAACTGGGGCCAGATATGTAGATTTGGGAGTACTAGATATAGAGATGATAGTTACATTTATGGGGCTGATGAGGTTAACAGGAGAAAAAATATAGAGGGAAAAGAAAAGAAGACCCAGGATAGAACTGTTTGTAGCACTCAGAGCTGGGAGGTGGTGACTTTGTTTTGATCCCTGGGTATGTGATCATTGATAAGTGAGTTAAATTCTCATAAGCAGTTAGGTGTCTCAGAGAATGGAATGCTAGATCTGGAGTTATGAAGACCTAAGTTCAAATCCACCTTCAGCTACTTACTTAGCTATGTGATGCTAGTTAAGTCACTGAGCCTCAGATTCTTCATGTGGTAAATGGGGATAATCATAATACCTACCTTTCAGAGTTTGTTGTGATAATAAAATGAGAAAAACTTTAAAGTATTTTGCAAACTTTGAAGTACTATATAACTACTAGCTATTGTTATTCTCTGACACTTATTTTTCTTGTCTCTAAAATGGGTACAATATTCTTCCCATGCCTGACTCACAGAGTGATTATGAATAAAGAACAAGCTAGGATATTTTGAAACTATAAAGCTCTATATAGATACAACTATTATTTTTATGAAGTACTTTAAGCAGCTTCATTTGTTATTTTAAGAATGTTCAAATAAAATTCTTCATAATTGTACATGATACCCTTTAAATAATGAATCAATTTAGCCAATTAATTAACCTCTCAGGTAAATCACAAATGTGTAAATTGTGGTTTAAATGCTCTATGAACCACAATTTTAATGCAACTTTAGAGAATAAAGAAAATCTTTTCATTGTAAATATTTCAAATATTTAATGTCCTGTAAAAAATACCCTGTTCCTGATGATCGACCCTGGGGAGCTCATTTTAATTCTCTGGGTGTTCTTTTTATTTACTTAAATTGCCTTTTTCTAGCTCCTGTCTTATACCTGATAAATACCAAGAGTCATATTCTGTAGCTGTTTGGAATATATAAACTGACTATGGTTCCCTCTCCCCCTTTAATCATATTAGATTAGCTCAGCATTGGGAATATTAGTAATCATTTGTTTTGGAAGAAATTCAAAAGGATGAATTTAAAAGCATCTTTTTGGAACCTTTATTCCCATCACTGAGATGAAGAGAGACATTCACCAGTTCTGGCCTGTAGAGTCTTTTTCCTTGAGGCACAAGTCATCACTGATAAAACAAAACCTAAAGAAGAGATACATATTATCTGATGAATAATGTCACCATGCAGAGAGGACTCCACAAATCATGGTGCCCTGTGGTCCAGGAAGGTCATATTAATGTGAGAGTTGCAAGAGACCTTCAAGGTCATTTTTGCCAAGCCCAAGTAAAGATACAAGGTAAAGAGTAAAGGCAAAATTGGAAGCTAGTTTCAGTGACTCCCAATCCAATGTTGTTCCTACTGTCCCATATAGGAAACTGCCAACTTGTGATGTAGGCAAAGTTTGTCTTCATCATCTAGCCCATTTTATTAATTTTATTCATTCATAAATTAATTCATTAATTCAATACTTATTAAAAGTACACTGAGTGCAGAAGACTTTCTAGGCGTCATGAGATATGTAAAGATCAGAGTCAGAAAGACTCATCCTCCTGAGTTCAAATCTGACCTCAGGCACTTAGTAGCTGTGTGACCCTAGGCAAGTCACTTTACTCTATTTGCCTTAGTTTCCTCATCAAAATGAGCTGGAGAAGAAATTGGTGACCCACTCCACTATCTCTGCCAAGAAAACCCGAAAAGGAGTCACCAAGAATCAGATACAACTGAAAAATGAGTGAACAACAACACAAAAATAAAATAAGGTTACTGCCCTTAAAAAGCTTACTGTCTCCTTACTGTTACCACCCAAGAATTTAAGTGCTCTTACACTACCTGACTCAATTCTTATAAACTAAAGACTTTGAAGAACAGCACACTGGAAATCAAGGGGCCTGGGTTCTATCCTCTGCTTTAGGCAAGTTACTATACCTTTCTGGGAATCAGTTTCCTTATATGAAAAATGAGGAGGTAGGATTAAATGACCTCTAAGATTCCATCTACCATCCTGAGGTATTATGAGTCTAAGATGCAAAACATGAAATGTATCAGTTCCTCCAAGGATCATTCAGTATCTGAAAGGCTTCCAGGTGAAGTTCAGTGTTTTAACTGAAGCAATGAATCTCTGAGATATTTTAGGTACTGGAGATAAACACATATATAGGTATGTATGTATATACACACATACATACATACATATGTATACATATATATATAAGTGTGTAATGCTAAATGATCAACAAAATTATCAGAATGAAAATATTAATTCACAATGCAATTCAATGAATGTTCATTAAGTATGCTGAGTTAAATATAAATAGAGCACTGTGCCAGATGGTGCCATTTGGTTACGGAATGATTTGTATATAGTACATTATCTTATTTATTCCTCACAATGACCCTATGAAATATCATTGAATCATAAAATTATAAAATGAAAAATAACCTTTGAGTTCATCTGGTGGAACTCCCCAGTGGATTAAGGCAACCAAGTGGCACAGTGTATAGATCACTGGGACTGGAGTCAAGAAGACTTGAATTCAAATCCAACTTTATATACTTTCTAGCTGTGTGACCCTGGACAAGTGACTTAACCTCTGCTTCAATTTCCTCAACTGTAAAATAAGGATAATAATAGCACCTATCTCTTAGGGATGTTGTGAAAATCAAATAAGGTAATATTTGTAGAGCACTTAGAACAATGTCCGATACATAGTAGGTGCTTAATAAATGCTTGTATTCTCCTTCCTTTCTACTGCAAGAACAGAACATACTATCTGACAGGTAGCTTTTTTCCATCCTTATCCTCTGGAAAACTCATTTCGCTTTTCTGGACCTCAGTTTGGTCATCTGTAAAATGAGATAAATGAAGGACTCCCCAAGGTCCTTTCCTGTTCTGTATTCTACTACATCTGATCTGAACAAGGGATGATAATAATAAATAATAATAACAAAGCACACATTTAAATATTCAAAGTATTTTATATGTATTATATAATTTGATCTTCACAACAATCCTGTGAGTTAGATATTGCAGAAATTATCCCTAGATGAGTAAACTGGGTTCGGTGAGGAATAATGTTTTCCTCAGGATGACACAGTATTTGTTTGATGCAGGGTTAGAAACCAGGTCTTACTGATTCCTAGTACAGCACGGTTTCTACTAAACCATTGTATTTCCTTTAAGTTAGCTTATGATTATAAAATCAGTCTCCAAATTTCCAATGTTCTCTTACTTGCCACATCTAGTGGCCTTTTCTCAATCCTCAACCTTCTTCATCTCTCTCTAACTTTGACAGTGTTGATAATCATCTCTTTCTGGATACTCTTTCCTCTCTAGTTGTTTGTGACTGTACTCTTCTCTGGTTCTCCTTCTACCTGCCTTGACCACTCCTCAGTATACTCTGCTGCATCTAAATCCAGATTATATTCACTAACCAAGGCTCTCCTATACCTTCTTTTAATACATTCTCTTTTGGTGATCTCATGAATTCCTATGGGTTCAATGATCAACCTCTCTGTGGATGATTCCAAGATCAAAATATCCAGAACAAGTCCATCACATGAGCTCTAGTTCTACACTACCAATTGTCTTTTGGAAAACCTGAATTGGACATCCTGAAGGCATAACAAACTCGACATGTCTAAAACTGAATTCATTATCTTTTGCCCCAAGGACTTCTTTCTTTACAAATTTCCTATTGTTATTGAAGGCACCACCATCTTCTCACTTACCCATGCTTGAAACCTATGTATTATCATCAATCCCACACCTGCACTTACCCCACATACCCAATGTGTTGTCATTTCTAGCTTGACAAAATTATGTATCTATTTACCTACCTATTTAGGTGTGTGCATATATATATATATACATACAGGCATACATACATATAATGTATATGTGTGTGTGTGTGTGTGTGTGTGTGGGTGTATGTGTATGCATGTATATATATCATCTATCTCTAATATGTGTGAATATATCTCTATCTCTATGTATGTATATATGTATGTATGCATGTATGTATGTATCTCTCTCTCTCTCTCTCTCTCTCATCTTTTCTATTTCTGTGCACTCCCCCAGCCACCACCCTTGTGCAGATCCTCATCACCTCAAACCTGGACTTCTGATTGGTCTTCCTGTCCCAAGTCTGTACCCATTCCAATCCATCCTCTAGTTATTTGTCAAAATGATATTCTGAAAGTGCAGGTGGGTCTACTATATTCTCTTCCTCTTCCTGCTCCTCCTCCTCATGCAATAAACTCCAATGACTCCCTATTATGCCCAGGATCAAATACATAATATTTTATTTGGCCTTTACATCCTTTCCCAATCTGTCCTCTTCGTACCTTTCTAGTCTTCTTACACTTTACTACCTTCCATGCAGTCCATGATCTAGTGCCCCACTTGCTGTTACTTATACATGACACTCCAACTGTCTACTCTAAGAACTTTTACTTGCTGTCTTCCATGCCTGCAATACTCTCACTCATCATTTTTACCTCTTAGCTTCCCTGGCTTCCTTTCAGATTCCTCTCCAATCTCATCTTCTGCAGGAAGGTTTTCCTGTTCCCTCAACTGCTAGTGCCTTTCCCTCTAAGATGACCTCCAATCTATATAATATACCTCCTTGTATCTGTTGTGTATCTTGTATGTGCATATGAATTTGTACATTGGCTTCTCCATTGGAATGGGAGTTGTTTGAGTGCAGATATTTATTTTTACCTTTCTATGTATTCTCAGTGTTTAGCACAGTGCTGGATATATGTTCATTGTTTAATTAAGGCTTGTTGACCGATTATGTAGTGCCCATATTTTTATCTCTATTCTCTAGATGATGGACCTAAGACATAGAGAGATGAAATGACTTGTTCAGAGTCACAGAGTACTCCAGGGGCAGAACTGGCACCAGTACCTATGTCTTATGACTCCAAGTTGAGGACACTTCTCACCAGAGCACACCAGTAGCTCTAGTAGTAATACTCATCTTGGCACTTTTTCATATAACTGTGATCTATTAAACTGACATAACTGCTGAGGTTCCCTTTTGACTATAACCAGCCATGTTAACTACACATTTCAATATTAACAAGCCTGAGCCATGCAGTTTAATTTTTTAATCCCAAAACATTTAAATCTAGACATTAATTTCTAACTCATTCCCCCCTCCCTAGAACATGACCTTTACTTTAATAGTGATGAAATTTATGAAGCATACTTCATCTCCCTGATTTACTGTAACAGGGTTAAATTAATTTTAGAAATTATTGGAATGTTGCTCCATTTAAATCCTCAATATAAAGATACATAGAAGCAAAGTTACTAGTCCTTCCAGACCACCCACCTGCAATCATCAAAACTTTAGATGAAAATTGGATTTTATTAAGGAATTTTTGTGTAGATATGGGCTGGCCATTGGTCTTCCTTTCCACTGTGAGCTTCTGTGATGTTGTTATACCCTCTGGCCACTCAGAAAAGCTTGTTATCACCATGTAGAATCTGAAAATAGCTGTAGAGAAGATGTCTCTGGGATTCTAAGACAACCAAGAACAATACAGGAAAATTTAGGTAACAAAATTCATGTATTTTCTATATCAAAATTATAAAAGTCTCCATTCTAGTACTTTTTGGATGCCTCTTCCTTGCAATGAGGTGATTTTGGATTCCCAAGGTGATTCTGGGACTTTTTGAGGTCGCTTCTAGACCTCTGGTACCTTTGTATTGGAAGAACATTAAAGTCATAAGGGCCTATACAAGCTGAAAAACAGGCCAAGAACAAGTGTCTTGCTTGCCTCAAGTGCACAAAACCAAGAGATACAAAGAAATATATGACCATACACTTATTGCAAGCATGTCTCATTATTAGGATAAGGGTGGTACTGGTGTAATTGTATATTCCTGCTTCAAGTTCAACATTAACTAATTAGATGCTGGACAATTTTCAAATAAAGACACAAGATCTCTATCTATGTATGTGTAGAGCATGATGACAACACCTATTGGTTATAAAATTATCTGTGTACATTATCTTATTCATTCCTCATAACATCCCAGTGAAATATCATTGATTAGTAGAATTTCAGGACCATCTACTCTATAACCTTAGCCAGGTTCATTCTTTCTTCAACATCCCCAACAAGAAACTTTCCACTTTTTTTTTTTTGCTTGAAGACTTCTAGTTAAGGAGATTATGACCTGTCAGAGAGTTTGTTTACCTTGGATATATCTCTCAGGGTCTAAGTTACCTCAGTTATAAAATGAGAGGTTAGATTCCCTCTAATATCTTTTCTGCCTCTAAATCTTATAATATCCTGCATGTCTGTTTTCTAAGGACCAGCTAAGCAAAATGTGGAGAGGTTTAACATGAGAAGATAGGCTACCAGATAATGAAAAATTTTGGGCAGAATCTTATGGAGTTGCCTGCTAATCATTAGAGGGTTGATGATTTGTAGTTTATAGTACACATGTTGAAATGTAAAATATTTGTGTGACGTGACCTGAATTTGACTGACTTTTTTCATGGAAAACATATAGTATCTTCCCTTTTATAAAGAAATTATCAAAATTTTCCAGTGCCTCTAAATATTTTTTTGGTCTTCACCCTCCACCCCTACTCAATTCATGCTATTTCATATTACCTAGTATCTATTGAAATGTAGGTGGAGAGCCTTTGATGTACTTGTGGGACTATAATAACATTAGTCATAGAGAATCCTAGAGAAGCAAGTAAAAATTACTTGATATAATAAACAAACTTTAGCGAAGTGGCAGGTTATAAAATAAACCCACATAAATCATTGGCATTTCTATATATTATCAACAAAGCCCAAGAGCAAGAGATAGAAAGAGAAATTCTATTTGAAGTTACTGTAGACATTATGAAATAGTTAGGAGTCTACCTGCCAAAACAAACCCAGGAACTCTATGAACACAATTATAAAACACTTTTCACACAAATAAAGTCAGATCTAAACAACTGGAAAAACATCAGTTGCTCATGGGTAGGTCGAATAATACAATAAAAATGACAATTCTAACTAAGTTAATTTACTTTTTCAGTGCTATACCAATCAAACTACCAAAAATTATTTTGTAGAGCTAGAAAAAATAATAACAAGATTCATTTGGAATAACAAATGATCCAGAATATCAAGAGAACTAATGAAAAGAAATGCTAGGGAAGGTGGCCTATCCATTCCAGATCTTAAGTTGTATTATAAAGCAGCAATCATCAAAACTACTTGGTACTGGCTAGGAAATAGAGTGGTGGATCAGTGGAATAGGTTAGGTTTGCAAGACACAGTTGTCAATGACTATAGTAATCTACTGTTTGATAAACCCAAAGACCTCAGTTGCTGGGACAAGAACTCACTATTTGACAAAAACTGCTGGGAAAATTGGAAAAGAGTATGGCAGAAACTAGGCTTAGACCAAAATCTTGCACCCTATACCAAAATAAAATCAAAATGGGTACACAATTTAGATAAAAAAGCTGATATTATAAGCAAACTGGGAGAGCAAGGAACCTGTCAGATTTATGGAGAACAAAAGAAGTTATCCACCAGACAAGAGATAGAGAACATTATGAAATGCAAAATGGATAATTTTGACCAAATTAAATTGAAAAAGTTTTTGCACAAACAAAGCTAATGCAACCAAGATTAGGAGGGAAGCAGAAAACTGGGAAATAATTTTTACAACCAGTATCTCTGATAAGGGCTTCATTTCTAAAATATATAGAGAACAAAGTCAAATTTATAAGAATACAAGTCATTCCCCAATTGATAAATGCTCAAAGGATATGAATAGGCAGTTTTCAGATGAAAAAATTAAAGCTATCTATAATCATATGAAAAAATACTCTAAATCATTATTGATTACAGAAATGCAAATCAAAGCAGCTCTGAGGTACCACATCATACCTATCAGATTGGCTAATGTGACAAAACAGGAAAATGATAAATGTTGGAAAATATTTGGAAAAATTGAAACACTAATGCATTGTTGGTGGAGTTGTGAACTGATCCAACCATTTTTGAGAGCAATTTGAAACTATGTACAAAGGGCTATCAAAATGTGCATACCCTTTGACCCAGCAATACCACTTCTAGGGCTGTATCCCAAAGAGATTATACATATGGGAAAAGGACCCACATGCCAAAAATATTTGTAGCAGCTCTTTCTATGGTGACGAAGAATTGGAAATTGAGAGGATGCTCATCAATTGGGGAATAGCTGACCAAGTGGTATATGAATGTAGTGGAATACTATTGTGGTATAAGAAATGATGAGCAGGCAGACTTCAGAAAAACCTGGAAAGACTTGTATGAATTCATGCTGAGTGAAGTGAGCAGAATCAAGAGAACATTGTACATAGTAACAGCCACATTGTACAATGGCTAACTTTGATAGACTCAGCTCTTCTTGGCAATGCAAGGATCTAAGACATCTCCAAAAGTCTCATAATGGAAAATGCTATCCATGCTATCCACATTCAGAGAAAGAACTATGGAGTTTAAATGCAGATCAAAGCATACTATTTGCTCTTTTTTTTCTTCTGTTTTATTTTGTTTCTTCTTTCTTGTGGTTTCTCCTATTCATTTGAAGTCTCCTTTACAACATGACTAATATGAAAATATGTTTAATAGGAATGTATATGTAGAGTCTATATCAGACTGTATGCTATCTTGGGCAGGGAGGGGGAGAAAATTTAAAACTCAAAAGCTTATGAAAGTGATTGTTGAAAACTAAAAATAAATAAATTAATTAAAAAAAAAAACACAACATAAGTCAGAACCAGGTCTTTAATAAGTTCTCAAGGTGGCTATTTACACATTCTATTACTGAATTTAAAAGTCACTAGTTATTTAGAAGACCCTTTTCCCCTGTCTGGTCTCTAGCATAGATGCACAGCATTTGCATTATGCTATTATAAGAGAAGCCTTCAGCACCATGGTCAGGGGTATCATTGAACTAGATGTTACCTTGCTGGTTCCATCCTGAAACATAAAAAAGAGATGCTTCTTCTGAGCTCCCTAGTACCAATAGATTTAAATAGCTTGCTTGGCCTTTATTTTACTCTATCTATCTCTTTGTCTCTGTCTCTCTTTTCTTTGTCTCTGAGAAATTTTCCTGAGATCACCATATGTTTGTGCCTCTTTTTGAGTTCTAGAACTATCAGGTAAAAGGAAGGTAAGAGTATGTATCAATGTATTCTTCCTCTGGTTAGTTGTGTCTTGTGGCAGTGCTTGCTACTATCTTACTTGTCAAGGCCTTCAGAGATACCTCTTTCTGATTTTCTGTTGTTTTGTTCATAGTGATACTATTATGAACTGAACTTCATGCTTTGGGGGCCTAAATATACTATCGTGTGAGTGTGGTGCCTGTGCATAAGAACAGACACCAGAAGCACCAAAGGTGAGAGGTGCCAGTTATACATCCTCCCCACCACCCCCATCCTAACCCACTGACTAATATTTATGGGCCTGGATTTTATCAACCATTCTAAGGAAACAATTCCTGTACCACCTCTCCCCCATTTTAAGATATCAGTTCTCACTCTTTTTTACTGGATGGTTTCCCACAACCCAGTTTCACCCCAAACCTTATTCCCACTTGAGGCCTATGGTTGTAGATAACCTGTGGCTCCATCCCTAATGGTCTAAATAGCCTGCAGATTTTCCTTGGGCCTCTATAACATTAATAATATCACCATACTAATTTGGACTTTGAGTGGAGGTATGAGATCTATTTGGTTACAAATATATAACATAGATATCCTATGATTCCTTTAAGTGCCCCGTGTCTTCACAAATATCAAGTAAATTTTCAAGCTCCCCATAAGTCTCATTAGTTGTATATTTCTTAGAATACCTTTCACCACTCTTCCCTACCTAGATGTACCCTAGTTCTGGTATTTTCTTATTTTCCATGAGTTTGCTGAGTCCTTTGGATCCAGGTGAACTTTCTTATCACCTTTGAGATCAGCCCATCCTTCATCCTTCCCTTGCAAGTTGTTACCAATCACCTTAGCTTCCTCATTTCCCATTTCTAATATCAACTTGGAGCTAATTGACAGACATGCTTACCCCGATATAATGATGGATCCAAAATATTCTCCTACAACACCAGGTTTATAAGCCATAGTTTATAAGGCTCCTTTCTGGTCCAAAATTCTTTCTCACAAAATGACTCGCCCAAAACACTGGTCAAAGCAATTAAGTCTGAATCATAGAATTATATAATGTTAGAACTGGACAGAGCATTAGAGATCATTTAGTTCTTGTTTTAAGTGAGGAACCTGAGGCTATCATGATTGAAATTAAAGTAAATGAAGGACAAAGTTCTAAGCACTTCAATTTATTGGTAAGGGTAGCAATTATCAATAAGGGGGTGAGGTTATTTACTTTAATCAGCAAAAAGTTCACAAGGTGAGGCTTACTAACCTTCATGTAGGTTTTGGGATATTCAACAAAACAAAGAATAGGTAATACCACAGAAGGAAAACAATATGATTGGTTACAAAATATGAAGTGTTATAGATGATGAAAAATAACATGATTGGATGGAAGTCTGGAATGCAGGGCTAGCCACAATCCTTCCTTCCTTCTTGTCACTATGGAAAGCCCTTTGGTAGTATCCACCTGCATGGCTAGTTAGTGTCACAGTGACAACAGACCAGACTTTCTTGAAGGACAGCCAGTGTTTCAGAGATAACAGACCAGACTCTCTGGCATCCACCTGCACCCTTCAAGGAGAACATATCTCTTCCAATTGTACAGGGGCATCTAGTTGTACAGAGATAGCACTTTCTTTCAATTAAAGTGATCTATAGGGAAAAAAAACTTTTAAACTTGACTCAGAGAGGAAAACTGAACTTCCGAACTCATGAATTTCTGAAATTAATTCAGAGACAAAGAAATGTGATTTAGGCAATTACAGAATAGAATCAATTACAGAATGGAATCAAATATAAAATACTAAATCAATATTTGATTTTCTCAAAACCCAGAAATATAAAGTGACTTGTCCCAGTGATTAGCACAGTGTGGCACACAGTAGACACTTAATAAATGCTTACTAACAGTTTAGTCCAAGGCCATTTAATTAGTTACTGACCAAATTGGGATCAGAACCTTGGTCTCTTGTCTCCCAGGCCTCCTAGTCCAATGCTTCTTCCACTATATCCTGCTACATTTCATGATGCTATTCTTGGCTTCAAAATTTTCATCTCAATTTAGGCCCTTTAAGAATCATGAAACCCATTTATGATGAATTATTTGAGCTAATATGTTGCTGAGGAAATGGCATATACTTTATCAAAACATTGTGTCCTCTGCCTGGAAAGGAATTCAGAGCCAGGAGCCCCTGCCAGGTGGTACCAACTCCCTTCCATTGTCAGAAGAAGCCAGTGGTTTTTTTGTCATCAAATGTGATGGATTGTGTTGACAGGTATGAAAAATCCAGCATGGGAGACTCTTAGAAGATCTAAAAAACATAGAACAAAAATGTTTTCTCAGGAAGTGTGATGATTAAGAAGAGGAATTCCTTGTAAAAAGAATTGCTGACACATTCCTCCTTTTAAATCAATTTACTTATAGCTCATTTTGCCAGACTTGTTCCCCATTTCATTTTTCAGAATGAATAATGGAGAAAAATTCTTAAACTTGGGGTCACAAACCATTTTTAGCACTAAAAATATTCTGACATTCATCTGACACTCTATGCTTTTCATCATCTCTTTTTGGCAGAAGAAAATGGATAATGAGAAAGCAGAGAGAAGTCTTAAAATGACTAATTTTGGAGCAGATGGCAAAATTGAACTTACAAACTTCTTAATAGATGACAATGTGCTATAGTGTAGAAAGAATTAGGGTTTACACATAGATTTTTCTGCCAGCAATTTGTGGTGTGAATGTTGCCAAATTGTTTAAGCTTTATGACCCTCCCTTTACATATCTGCTAACAGCAAAAATAAGGCCTACCCTGCCTATGCCACTGTTGAATTTGTAAGGCTTAAAGGAAATAGCAGTAATAATAACAGATATTGATATTGGTCTTTAAGGTTTGTAAATGCTTTTATGTTCATTATTCCATATGTCTCATCTCAGATAATGGCTGAAAATATATAAAAATATATCATATAAGTGTCAAATACTATTATTCAAAGTATTCATCTATTTGCATAAAATTTGTTCAAAGAAATATTTTAAGATTCTGTTCAACTCAGTTCAACTTTTTAAAAACTTGTCACTATCTATAAAAGATTATGCTAAGCTCTAGAAAGATTGACTGATGAATAAATCATTGTCTTTTATTTAAAAAAATATAACCTATTATGGACGGTTAGGGTCAAAATAACTGTAATACTAATTAGAGCTTGAGAATACACAAGAGAGGTACAAAGTTCTATCCAAGAGTTAAGAAAAGGATGATGATTACTGGATTAAAGACATTCAAGATTTTATTGAAAATCAACCAAGTGAATGGAGTCTTGGATGCTGGGAAGGATTTTAACAGGAAAAGATGTGAGAGAGAAAGAGTGCACATAGGGCATGCACATAGGGCAATCTGAGTAAAGTCATGGTTGTTAATAGAGGGTGATGAGAAGAGTTTGTGGAATAGGGATTAGGACAGGTTGGCTAGCATATAACAGGCACAAAAGTCATGTAGTGGGAGATCAGACTGGCAATGTAGGTGTCAGATGCTTTTTGTTGCTGTTTAGTCATTTAGTCATGTCTGACGTCTCATGACCATATAAACTATAGCATGGTAGGCCCTTCTATCCTCCACTATCTCCCAAAGTCTGTCCAAGTTCATGTTTATTGTCATTGTTTGCATGGCACTGTCTATCCATTTCATCCTCTGCCATCCCCTTTCCCTTTTGCCTTCAATCTTTCCCAAAATCAGGGTCTTTTCCAATGAGTCCCATATTCTCATTATATGGCCAAAGTATTTAATCTTCAGCTTCAGTATTTGACCTTCCAGTGAATAGTCTGAATTAATTTCTTTAAGTATTGACTCATTTAATCTCTCTGCTTCCCAAGGGACTCTCGAGTCTTATCTAGCACCACAAATTGAAATTGTCAGTTCTGTGGCACTCGACTTTCCTTATGGTCCAACTCTTGCAGTTATCAATGCTATTGGGAAAACCATAGTTTTGACTATGGGGACCTTTGTCAACAAGGTGATGTCTCTGCTTTTTAGTATAGTGTCCAGATATGCCATAGCTTTCCTTCCAAGCAGCAAGTATCTTTTAATTTCATGGCTTGATTTGCCATCTGTGGTGATCTTTGAGAGCAAGAATATAAAATCTGTCACTGATTCTATTTCTTCTCCCTCTATTTTCCAGGAAGTGATGGGACCAATTGCCAGGATCTTAATTTCTTTGATGTTAGGCTTCAAGCCATCTTTTACACTTTCTTCTTTCACTCTTATCAAGAGGCTTCTTAATGCTTTTTCACTTTCTGCCATCTGAGTGGTATAATCTGCATATCTGAGATTGTTGATATTTCTCCTGGCAACCTTAATTCAACTTTTGATTAAACCAGCCTCTCATTTTGCATGATATGCTCTGCATATAAGTTAAATAAATAATATGACTGTATGCAACTTTGTTGTACTCCTTTTTCATTCTTAAGTGTTCCATGTTTGGTTCTAACTGTTGCTTCTTGGCCTGCATACAGGTTCTTCAGGAGACAAGAAGATCTGGTACTCCCATATCTTTGAGGACTTGCCACATTTTGTTAGGGCCTTATAGGACTTTATTGCTTACTGTACCATGTTATTTGAATTTTAAAAGAGGACAATTACTTAACTAAAAAAAAACAACTAAACTTTTCTTTATTCTTTGGACTAAATAAAACAGAAACTTAGATATTGAGCAAGTTTGATCATCAAAATTTTAGTCATCATATAAGTATAATCTTGGAATTCCTAGTTTCCTTCAAAACTCAGCTCAAGAGCAACATTCTCCAAGAAACTTTTTCCTGACTCCACACCTAACTTCTAGTATCTTCCCATTAGCATTGCTTTGTATTTTTTTTTTACATATGTGCTTATCAAGGTATATAAAAATTCTTCTTTGAATGTAAGCTCTTTGAAGGTAGGGACTAATTTTATTTTTGTATTGTATATCTAGTGTCTAACAGTGGCTGAGATAAATGATTACTGATTGATCTAGTCTAATCTAGTCTAATCCACTCATTTTTACAAATAAGCAAAATTGTTTCTGGAAAAATTAAGTAACTTGCACAAAATTATACAGTAATTTTATGTTTGGAGACCAAGGATCAGAACATATCTTTGTCCCTCAGAATTATTTTTATGTATCAATGCATTCTTGGTAAAGAGAAAAAGTAAGAATATAGATCAGGAGAATCCATTTTTTTCAAAAGTGAGTCATATGTGAAAATATCTATGTGGATAGACTAAACAATATGTAACAATAGTAAGATACAGGCAGAGAAATGACTAGGATTTTTTTTGGGAAAAAAAAACTTTTAGGGGCAGATACATAGAAGTTAAACTTGACCCCCAGGACACTAGCCCCTAAGAGGTGAATTTTTGTCTTATCTTCCTTATAACTCAGTTCACCATACACATCTCAGTCATTTCCAAAACATGCTACCTCTACTCCAACCATTCTCTTCCTCTTTGGAAATGAGACCCTTTCTCTGGGACTCTGGGTTCTTATAGGTATGCACTGGCCATCAGTATAGACACAAGTCATCGTGAACATTGGTATCATTTTCAAACTCAGCTGTTGTGTCAGTAGCCTTCTTTTCCATTTTCAACTCTTATGTGTTGTTTTCTCTGATTAAAACACAAGCTATTTGAGAGCAGAAACTATCTTGCTTGCTTGTATCTGCATTATTAGCATTAGCACAATGCTTGGCACAAAGTGAACACTTAATAATATTCATTTATTCATAGAGGACAACATGACCTGTTGTCAAGCCAGAAGAGTGAGTGGTCCGACTCTCATCCTACTGGGAGTTGGGGCAGCAAAGGTAGATCCTAAGAGAAGGCTATCATGGCCACAAGAGGGTATGGGGGCAGGCTGACCTTGGGGAAGTTTCATTTTATCATAAATTTAGGTGTTGGGATCATAGACATTACGGTGTGAAAATGCTACCCTGTGTGTGTCAGCACTTTGGGGCAAAGCCCCGTTTATCATGTGATAGTTATAGCATGAAAGTTAGAATATTAGTCTTTTGAAATACAGAAGCAGTACAAAAATGACTTGAACTAAATTTATTCATCTACTTTTTCTTTAGTAAATAGTATTTTATTTTTTCCAATTACATGTAAATTACATGTACCTTCATTTTTTATAAGACTTTGGGTTCCAATTTTTTCTTCCTCTTTCCCCTTCCCCTCCCCAAGATGGCAATCAATCTGATATGGGTTATACATGTGTAATCATGTTAAACATATTTCCACATTAGTCATATTGTGAAAGAAGAAACAGAGCAAAAGGAAAAAAAACATAAAAATCAAAAACAAAAAAAGTGAAAATAGTAAAATTTTTATACTCCACAGTTCTTTCTCTGGATATTGATAGGATTTTTCCACATGATTCTTTTGGAACTGTCTGGGCATTGTCATACACCTTTTATGCCTAGTACACACATAAATGTAGCATTCGTCAGTTTTATTCAAGTTAGTGTAAATACTACCATTCAACAGGCTGAAACTCTTATGGATAATTGTGAAGTGAATTTGGGAAAGGCATTTTTTATCACTGGTGGAGGTTTGGCTTCAATTTTAGCTGTTTCATAAAAAGAGAATGCTTTTCTTTCAGACGTGGGTGAATGTCAACACTGTCTTGTATTTGGTTGAGTAGTCCAACATTTCATATAAGTAACTTGTACAGTTCTACTCTGTGTGCAGTAGCTAATCAGGTGAATTTCATTTGTTTATTTGATCATTTATCCATTCATTTGTTTGTTTATGCTAGAAATCTCAGCCTGTTGGCCACATGTTGTAAATCTTGATGTTGAACTGGGACAAAGGCCTCTGAACCTAGGTGGTGTTACTGGGAAGTGTTAGCACGTTGCTGTTGTCTTGTTTTCTGACCTTTGACTAGCAACATCACTGCTTTCTTTTTATAGTCTAGTATACAAAGGTCCAAAGCTCTTGTGTAAAAGATGTTGGGAAGCTTGATGAGTAGGAAATTAATTTTTAAGCATGAAATGAAATGGATTTACTTGTTTATAAAGTTTCTCTCATTCATTTGCTGATCCACTGGACTGTGCCATGACTCAGTAAACACTATGAAATTTTTGGTTTATGTTAAGTGGCTGCACCTGCCTCCTCAGACCAGTTAGCACACTTCTTCTCCATGAGCTCACATCAATAGTTGGCAGCTGCTGACTTTTACAATCAGCTTACAGAGTTTGTTTGCTATTAGGCTATTTGGGTCGGCACCTATTTTTTCCCTTCTGGGGTCATTTTAAACATTGAATGATAAAACTTTTCATAAAATCTTCTTTATCAAAGTTAGTAATATCCCAGAATACCTTGCAAGTCAGCCCAGTTTCCTGTGAAGGAGTTAATAATGGGATTCTTACTTGGTATATGTGTACAAATAAACACAGAGAGGCAATGGGTTGACTGAAGTACCAACAGAAGTAAATGGGAAAGTTGATTAAAAATGGATTTCTCTTAGGGGCTGCTAGGTGGCACAGCGGATAGAGTGCTAGCCCTGAAGTCAGGAGGACCTGTGTTCAAATAAGGCACCAATCATTAGCAGTGTGACCCTGGGCAAGTCACTTAACTCTGATTGCCTCCCCACCTCCAAAACAACAACAACAACAACAACAATAATTGATTTCTATGATCTATGAGGAAACATGATGTAATGGAGATAGGTTTGAAGTCAGAAGATCAAGACTCCAGTCTTGGCTTTGCTGGTTATTAGTTCAATGATTTATAAGTAACTTGTATGATCATTTCATCTTCCTGAGCCTCAATTTCATATTTGTAAAGTAAGGATAATAATATAGAACCTAACTCATAATGACATGAAAATCAAATATATTGAAAAATACTTTGAAACTATAAAGAACTATATAGATTTGAGGACTTATTAATATTTCATGATGAACTGGTGAGTTTGAGTTTGATTCCTAGAAAGATTCTAGAGCATATCATTAAAGGTATGGTTTCTAAGCATTTATAGAAGGAAGAAGCCATCGCTAGAAGTCAGGATAACATTTTCATCAAGAGTGGGCCAGAGTAGGGGACAGCTAGGTGGTGCAGTGGATACAGCACCGGTCCTGGAGTCGAGAGGACCTGAGTTCAAATCTGGCCTCAGACACATAACACTCTGGGCAAGTCACTGAACCCCAGTTGCCTTACCAAAAAAAAAAAATGGTGTACCAGATTGACCTCATCCCCGCCCCCTTTATTTTTTTAGCAGACTAAATACTGGTGAAGGAGTGGCAAGTCATAGTAAATTGAGAGGTGGCCTTGGAATTAAGTCTTGGATTTAAGTCCTATCTTTGATACATACTCGCTAGGGGATTCTCCCTTAACCTCCCAGGCCCCTAAGCAATTTTGCAAAATTATGTTATACACAACGTGCCATACTATCCTAGTAGAGTAATTTTCCTCATCTAGGGGTTTCCTTTAAATCTCATGTTGTAGATTTCTTCCCCCTCTCCCCTTTCTTCTTCCTCTTCCTCTTCCCATCCCTATCACTAAACATATCCCTATTCCTATCCTTATTGCTTTCCCTTTCCTAATCTCTATCCCTAACTAGACTGGTAAATTAGGAGTCTAAACTAGAGGGTAAGCTCTATACATTTTATCTAGATAGAAAAATGTTCCTTGCAAGAGTCTGGCAGGTTTGGAAATGTTTAAATGTCTAGGTCCAAAGAGTAGTCATTAATGAGCCAACTTGGAAATGTTTAAATGTCTAGGCCCTAAGAGTACTCATTAATGAGTCAACTTGGAAAGGAGACCCAAAGTGTTGTCACTGGCTCTATGCTGTATAGCATTGCTCTAAATGATGAATGCATGCTTATCAAATTTGTAGATGGTACAAACCTGGTAAAGATAGCTAGTAACACAAGTCAAGATCCTAAAAAAGATTTCAGGTGGGAAAAAATTGGCCTAATTAATTGTTGAAATTTAAAGAGGAAAAATAGAAACTCCTAAACTTGTATTAAAAATATAAATTTTAAAAGTACAGGATGAGGAATGTGTGGCTAGCCAATAGTTTTGGTATAGAAAAAAATCTTAGGGTTTTAGTGGACTACATGACCAATATGCCCAACAGCGTGATGTGTTGGTCAAAGAATCCAGTGTAAACTTAGGGTGCATTAAGTAAGACATAGTGGAAAGAAGAATGGAGAAGAGTATCTTGACATGTTCTTTGATGATCATTAGAAATTTTGCTTCCACATTTTACGTACCACATTTAAGGCAGAACATTCACAAGCTTTAGTGTTTCAGGAAAAGGATAAACAGGATGATGAGAGGAATATAGAAAATGCCATATGAGAACTGGTTAAAGAAATTATGTGGACAAACCTCCTAACAATTAGAATTATTAAAAATTGTAACGGACTGTCTTCAGTGGAATTGGACTCCCACCATTGAAGGTCTTCAAGCAGACTTCATGTAAAAATTTTGTAGAGTGGATTTTTGCTAAGGTAAAGTTAGACTGGATGACCTGTGGTCCCTTATAATTGAGATTCTCTGATTCTGTGATCTATATTTTCCTTATTTTTTTGTGTCTAAGGAAATCTTAATGTGTTATTCTATCCCTTTTACCTCTAATGTAGTATAGTATTTACCTTCAATGAATTTCAACTCAAGCAACACTTATTGAATGTCTACAGTTACAAAGGTTGGGCCCTTGGTTGAGGCACTAGATATACAAGATTAAAAAAAAGTGATTATACCAATTAAGACATCTGACACCTATTAGCTGAAAGCTAAAAACATATTATCTATGGAAGAAAGATTAGGCATCACCTGAATAAGACTTTTTGAATGTAGGGTAACAACTACAATGAAACAGTCATTCCTGGGGCAGAGATAGGAAAAGTTGTAAAATATAAAGTTGATACAATGAAAAAGTGTGTTATAGTAGAAAGTACAATGTGCTAGGAGTCAGACGACATATGTTTTGTTCTGTCTCTTGGAAACTTCAAGTAATTGAGAATCATAGAAATGCTTTATGTGAGAACCGGAAAAGAAATATTTCAGAAATCATCCTGCCCTACTCTCTCAAATTATAGAAGAAACAAAACAAAATAAAACAAAAATGAGTGTCAGAGAAGGGAAGTGACTTGTTGAAAGTCCCAAAGTTAATGGCAAAGCCGGTACTAAAATTCATTTCTCTTGATTCCCAGTCCAATGGACCTTGAATTCTGCCATGTTTCTTTAACCTTGATGAGCCTCAGTTACCTCATCTACAAAACAGATATAATATTTGCTCTACTTCACAGAGTGATAAGACCCTCACTCAAGTGAGATAATGGGCATAAAATGCTTTATAGATTATGAAGTGCAGTATAAATGGCAGGTAGTTTCATAAATTGAATATAGTAGTAACCTCCCCCACACTAGGAGAAACTCTAGGGGTGTGGCTTTAGCTGAAACTTAGAACATTATAACTGACACCAGATAACATGCTAATTTGGAGCTACATAACCCTAGCCATCACTCATCTTGTTCATTAACAGGTAACACAAATTTTGCAACCTCTATGCCTTGCTGGTACTTTCTTGGTTTCCTATGGAAAGATATGGAAAATAATTCCTAATTCACTCAGCTCATTGCCCCCATTGCTTCATTCTCTGACCTTATTTTCTCTCATTAGCATAATCCTAATCAACATTTAAACTCAGATACCTTTAATACAAATGGAGGTAAGGTAGCGCAGTATTATATCAGAATAGCAGGAGTAATAGAACTCCTTCCCATTCCCTATCTTTTATGATATGCCTTAGTACTCTTGGGCAAACCAAAGGCTAGTGCACCCAAGGACGTTAATAAAGAGACCTACTTTGACACATCAGAATTAAGAGAGGTATTATTCCATCATCTCTAGCTTTCCTCTTTTCCGTAATTTTTATAGAAACTACAGTCACCTCAGTCACTGGATGAGCAAATCTGTTTTTGGACAGCTCAGTTGTTGCCCCTCTAAAGCCCTGGAGTCTCTGACAGTTAACTTCTTGTGTCTTAATTTGGAATCCCGGCCAATTTCCTCTCTTCTCTCCCCAATCCAGACCCTCTCAGAAAGAGAGAATACCTAAAGAGAGACAGTCAGAGAGAGATGCAAAGCATAGCATCTGCTCTTCGAAAGTCCTGCTGAGCACAGAACACAGTGGTGCAAACTCAGACAGCTGTGCTTTATGGAAGCCCTAAGCCTTTCCCAGACTGCAATTAGGTCTCCCTTGGCACTTAAAGATTCAGAAGATCGTAGGGTGACACAGGCCCTCCCAGTGAGCAGCAGGAAGCTTTGACTACAACTGCTATATGAGCAATATTGAGGCACTAACAAATGCTTAAATGCCCTGTTTGAGAGGCTGAGCACTTTAGAGAACACTTCTGAGTGTGCCTAAGACCTTCCCTGGTAATATGTCTGGTGCTTAGGGAGGCACATTATTTCTTTCAGATCATTAGGAGAATAGGATCTTTTAGTTGCAAAGAATCTTCAACCATAGACCACAGATGGAAGGGTCTTTATACTCCATCTAGCCCAAACCCTTCATTGCACAGGTGATGAAACTATGACTCAGATTAGGGAAGTGCCTCTCTTGTCCCTAATTAAAGAGTGACTAAGTAGAAGATCATGTTAATAAAAGCTTGTACATCATTTCAATGTGTGTCTGCATGTGTGTATGCATGTATAAACATAGAGTGAGTCATACACATATGTGTATATACAAACACATGTATGTGTGTGTGTATGCATGTTTACACACATTAAAAAAAATCCCTGAGTAGACTTAGGAAAAAGTTCAGAGTCAGTGAAAATAGAATTTATGCCTAAAAAGAAACCTAGAGATCGACTAGTCTAATGCCTTAATTTTACAAATTAGGAAACTGAGAACCAGAGAAATGAAATGCCTTGCCCAAGGTTATATACCTAGTTAGTGGTAGAGTCAGGATTCAAATGCAGTTCCTCCAAACCTAATATAGCCCAAAGCCTACACTAAGGGAAAATAAAGTAAATCTCTCCCCTAATGGGATGCAAGCTCCTTTAAGGCAAGGACAGTTTGATTTTTATTTTTGTGTTCCTAGGTTGGGGAACAGCGCCTGGTACAGAGGAGGCACTTAAGAAATGTTCATTGTGGCTAGGTGTGGTGATACATGTATGTAATCCCTCCTACTAGGCAAATAATATGGTGGAAAGGTATACATGGTAAATGTTTGACTAGTGGATCTCCAAAAAGCACCACATCCTTTTCAGGTTTAATCTGGATAATTATATTTTTCCGTCACTTTTTTAAATCCAGAAATCAACATAATAATAAAGTATTGATTTGTGGCACTTGACAATTTCTTAGGTGTGAACACATTGAAAATTTAATAATCAGCTTTATAGGGCCAGCATGAGCTGGCTCCAGCACATTTCTGTTAGGGATATGATAGTCCAAGTATATTTCATTTTAGTCAGACTATATCTATACTATCGTGTTCAATTCTGGACAGCACATGAGAAAGGAATACATTCATGAATGAGTTGAAAAGCATTTATTGAGTACTTTCTATAATCCAAGTAGCCAGAGAGTCTTCAGAAAGGGTGAAGAACGTAATGAAGGGCCTTGAGTTCATGATATATGAAGACTCAACTAAATGGAGATGTTTAGCTTGTAGAAAAGATTTGTGAGGAAGATGACCACAGATACTAAATCAGAAGATTATAGATCTGTGGCTGATTAAGATCTTGGAAACTGTCTGGTCCAATTTCCTCCTTTAACAAATGAGGAAACTAAGGCTCTGGGAGTTTAATAGGCACCTTCAGGTATAAGGCTGCTAGGTAGAAGAGAGATTTGATTTTGTTTGTTTTATCCCAGAGGGCAGTACTAGAACAAATGGATAGAAGCTATAAAGGTTCAGCTTTTGGCTTGAGCTAAGAAAAAAAAGGTCCCTTCAATTATAGCTATCAAAGATGTAAGGAACTTCCTTTGGAGGTAGTGGGATCCCCTTCACTAGAATTTTTCAAGCTAAGACTGAATAGCCACTTGTTTGACTCTGTATAGGGGATGCTTATTCATATATGGGTTAGACATCATGACCTTTGAGGTGTCTTTGAACTTTATGATTCTATGGAGTTTAGTTGAGTTTCATATTTTGCCTATCCTGTGTAGTTAGTCATTATGTACTATAAAAACCTCAGGTCTTTATCTGCCACTTATCAAGTGTGTTGCCTTTGCACAAGTTGCTTCACCACTCAATCTCAGTGTCCTTCTCTGTAAAATGAAAGTGATGAACTTTTAGAGAAAAAAAATTCTGATGAAAATTTTTTTTTACACCAGAATACCAGAGTACACTAGCAGCAGAGTAGTACTGCTATCTTTTCCCCAAACACATAATTTAATTTTCCCTTAAAGAAACAACTCAAAATTGAACTCTCCCTTGTAAGAAAGAAAAAGAAAGTTAATGAAAGTGATGAACATAATGACTGCATATGATAATGTATATTACATTTTTCTGTACTTTTCTACCCAGTCAGGGAAGTTCATTTCATCATTTATTCTCTGGAACCAGGATTGATGATTTCTACTCTTTTAAAAAATTTAAAAAATTGGGTCAACATGCTTACCTTTAGTAGATATCAAACTGATAGAATGTAAATATAGATTGAAGTATATTTTTTAAGCTTTCTTTATTTTTCCTGTCTTTTTTGGAGGGGTCTGTTTTCTTGGATAATATGGAAATACTCATTGCATGACCACATATATAACATATGTCTATATGTCTATGTGTATATATGTAGGTATGTATGTGTGTGTGTGTGTGTGTGTAATTGCTTGCCTTCTCAAGGAGGTGGGAGAGAAGAAGAAAGGGAAAGGATTTGAAACTCAGAATTTTAAAAGGTGAATGTATTTTACATGTAATTGAGAAATATTTAATAAAATAAAACATATTTAGGAAAAAACAGGTATGGGGAGACTAGTAAGATCCAGTGACTATTAAACTTATAATACTCCCAAAAATATAGAGTCTCATGTAGTGGTAGAGAGATGAGGAAGGATTACAAATGATATCAGATTATCAAACATTGAACCACCTTGTATCTGTTTCTTGTCTCTCTGTGTCTGCCTCTTTCATGTCTTAGGGACCAATCCAGTTCTAATAGTCTATGTTCCAATGTTTGTTTTTGCAGGTCTGATATTCTATATTATATCTTCTAAGGTTCCTTCAACAACTAGCATTCAATATTCTATGTTCTGAAGTCCCTTTTTGCTCAAACATTATTCCATGTAGAAAGTTTTTAGAGATAGTTTATTAAAGAAAAAAATAACAAAGCATAAACTTCTGTACCTAGTGAAATTCAATTAATTCTGGGTCTGAAATTCAGTTAATTCTGGGTTCAAATTAATTATAGAAGTATAGACTTATAGAGTTGTAAAGAAACTCAGAGGATACTTGCTTTTTATCACATATCTAACTATGTGGCCTTGGGAGAGTCACAAAACTAAGAATCAGAGGATTGCATGTTTGAACTGAAATGGAATTCAGGGCATATCTAATCTAATTCCTTCACTTTAAAATTGGGGAAACTGAAAATGAGAGAGGTTAAACCACATTCCTAAGGTCACTTAATAAATTAGTGACAGAACTTGAACTCAGTTCTCCTGAAACCTCTTTCTATGTTAACTCATAAATATTATCATAAATGGTCTTCCAGGTACATAGTGGGAAAAAATGCCAAATATCAAATAAGCCAAATAATGAAAAGCTTTAACTCTTACTCATAATCTTAATTAGCAAATAAATATTTCTCAATAGTTGATAGTATTAAGTCAACATTTTATTTCCAAGAACAGTGTCTTACACGTAGTGGGTTTTCATTAAATGTTTGTCGTTACTGGCTTTAAGGGGAGTAGATAAACCCTTCATGTTGTGATTTCAAGGGTATTAGCCCCATGTGTCTCTAAATCTTCTCTATATTTGGCTAATGCCTGAATCCCATTATCAGAATGACAATTTAATTGATGGCTTCCTGTAATATCTCCTAATATCTCTGCTCCTTTAGAGATGTAATACTGAAAACATTCATGTCTCATATACATTAGCATATACAAAAAAGAATGTCATTAAAAAGCTACTATGGTGGCAGAGAAGACCAAGACAAACTCATTAGAAGACAATGTGAAAACAGCTATGACCAAAACCTCAAAGAAAAATGCTAATTTAACACAAGCCCCAAGAGAATTACTGAAAGAGGAGAGGGAGAGGGAGGGAGGGAGGGAGGGAGAGAGAGAGAGAGAGATTTGGGTGGCAGAGGAAAATAACGAAAGTGATGTAAGGAAATTATGAAAAGAAAATAAACAGCCTAGCAAAAGAGGCACCAAAAAGTACTGAAGAAAATACTACCTTAAAAAACAAAATTGTCCTAATGGTAAAAGAAGCACAAAAATTCAATGAAGAAAAAAATCTCCTTAAGAAGCAACATAAATCAAAATGGAAAAAGAGATACAAAAGCTCACCAAGGAAAATAATCCTTTAAAAATTATAATTGGGCAAGGGGATGCTAATGACTCCAGGAAGCATCAAGAAACAATAAGATTAAATCAAAAGAATGAAAAAAAAAGAGAAGAAAATGTAAAATAGCTCATCAGGAAAATAATTGATCTGGAAAATAAATAGAGAAGGATAATTTTAAAATTATTGGACTACCTAAAAGTTATGATTAAAAAAAAGCCTAGACATAATAGTTCAAGGAATTATCAAGAAAAACTGCCCCAATATCCTACAACCAAAGGATAAAATATAAATTGAAAAAAAGTCTACTGAACACCTACTGAAGGATCCCCAAAATGAAAACTCCCAGGAATATTATAAACAAATTCCATAGCTCCTTTGCCAAGAAGAAAATACTGCCAGCAGCCAGGAAGGAACAATTCAAATATAGTGAAGCTACTGTCAGGATTACACAGGATTTAACAGCTTCTACATTAAAGAATCAGAAGGCTTGGAATGTGATATTCTGGAAGAAAAAAAGAAGTAGGATTACACACAAGAGTAACTTACCCAGCCAAACTGAGTTTCAAGGGGGAAAATGGATATTTAATGAAATATGAGACTTCCAAGAATTTCTGATGAAAAGGTCAGAACTGAATAGAAAATTTGACATTTAAACAGAAGACTTGAGGGAAGCATTAAAAGGTAAATATGAAAGAGAAATCACAAGAGACTCTATAAAGTTAAACTGCTTACATTCCTACATAGAAAGATAATACATGTAATTGCTAAGAACTTCATCATTATTAGGTCAGTAAGTTCAATGCTTGAACCTCATTCTCATTGAAATTGGTTCTGAAAGAAGAATATAAATACACACTCAGTTGATTATAGAAATCAGACTTAACCAACAGGGAATTAGGAGGGGAAGGGAGTGGGAGAAATGATAAAAGGGATGGCAGATTAAGGGAGGCAATGGTCAAAAGTAAAATAAACTTTCGAGGAGGGAACAGGATAAAAAGAAAGAAGTATAAACAGAAGAAAATAGTATGGAGAAAAATACACAGTTAGTAATCATAACTGAGACTGTGAATGGAATGAGCTTACCCACAAAATGAAAGTGGATAGCAGAATGGATTAGAAATCAGAATCCAACAATATGTTGTTTACAAAAAATGCATTTGAGACAAAGACACATACACACACACACATGCAGAGTTAAAATAAGGAGATGCAGTAGAATTTATTGTGCTTCAGCTAAAGTTAAAAAAAAAGGACAGAAATAGCAATCCTGAATTCAGAGAAAGCAAAAGCAAAATAATAATAATAATAGACCTAATTAAAAGAGATAATTAGGAAAACTGCATTTTGATAAAAGATATTATAGAAAACAAAGTAATATCAATGTTTTACGGTAAGTATCTGATAAAGACCTTATCTCTCAAATATTTAGGGAACTGAGTCAAATTTATTAAAATAAAAACCATTCCTCAACTGATAAATTGCCAAGGGATATGAAGAACAGACAGTTTTTGGAAAAAAGAAACTAAAAAAACTATCTCTAGTCATATTAAAAAATGCTCTAAATCACTATTAATTGGAGAAATGTAAATTAAAACAACTCTGAGATACCACTTCACACTTAACAGAAATGACAAGTGCTGGAGAGGATGGGAGAAATTAGGTACACAATGCACTGTTAGTGGAGTTGTGAACTGGTCCTCTGGAGTTCTCTGTGCTATGTAGAGGAACAAAAAAGGGAATATGAAGGAATTGGTTCTTTATATCCATTCTCTTGCTTTTTTTTCCTTGTTTGTTTCTTCAAACTACATGATAGTTTTTTCTCACTAATTGAAGCTGACATATTGAATATTCAGATAGAGCAGAGTGCTTTTGGTGACAAGTTTCATTCCTAGTTTTTGCTTCTATTGGAGCTCAAGTGTAGCAAAAGCCCTATTCAGTAAGATCTGGGTGAGGGAGTTACTTTGTGGGGCAGGGGGAGGGGTTGGCTTTTGCATAAGCTCCTTAACCACATGTTTCTCAACACTGTAGAACATCAACTTTATTTTTTTCAGAAAATTATTGCTGGGTCAAATGTTTCAATGGTGTATGTTTCTTATATGGATCTTGCACTGTGGTTAAAAATTCCAGCTGTGTAGAAAATGAGCACATTTATTCATCTGCATCTTACCTACAATTCCAATAAAGAGACTAAGCCTTGATTTTATTTTTACTCTTGTTTTACCAATATCTTTTGTTCTACCTCACCCTCATTTCCAAATTTATCCCTCCCCTCTCCCCAATCCACTGAGCCTTTCATTGTAATGAGGATTTGAAAAGGAAAGGAAAGAAGCAGTTCAGGAAAATGTACTAGTCTATTAACTATTTCTGATAGTTTACGCAATATTCCATTGCCCTAGTTTCCTACCTTTACAAAGGTATACTTTGTCAACTTTTGGGAGAATAAACTTAATCATATAATTACGTCATAATCAGTTTCTCTTGTTTTCCTTTCCATTTTCCTTGTTGTAATCATTTTGTATATTGTATTCCTGGTCCTGCTCACTTCACTTCGCATCAGTTTGTATGTCTTCCCACACTTGTCTGAAATTATCATATTTATTATTTATTATGGTCCATTATGTTTGTGTACTACAATTTGTATAACTATTATGTAATGGGTATCTCCTGTGTTTCCAATTTTTTCTACCGTAGTTTTTCTTTTACTATTTTGGTGCATATTTGTTATCTATATTTGATATATCCCCTTTTATCTTGGTCTTCTGAGTTTCTCTGAGTCAAAGGGTATAGCAATTTTGGCCATTTTTTAGGATAATCAAAATTTCTCCTAAATTGATTGTATCAATTCTCTAAGCTATCAATAGCTTACAATTGTGTTTATTTTCCAAAAGCCCCTCCAGTATTGGCTCTTTTCATCTTCTGTTATCCTTGTCAAATTTTCTAGGGTTAAGTGCAACTTTAGAGTTATTTTTATTTACATTTCTCTTATTAATGATTTGGAACATTTTTTGGAATATACCCAAGTTCCAAAGCCCATTGATGTGGGACTCTCTCTCCTCATTCCTGAGAGTCTCATACTGATGGGCTTTGGGACTGAGATTACATATATGACTGTGAAAGTTGATTTTACATAATATTCTCAGTTCTCACTAAAGCCATTAATGTCTCTTAATAAAGACCTACACTGTGTGATTTAGTGGGTTAACCAGTAGGTTATATTGACCATCTTATCCTTGGTATATATTCATAGCCGGTTCCGGCCTCAATTATCCCATCAAAGACCAGGATGTGTAGTCTCAGAACCCAGCTGTTACCATTTTCCCTATCATCTTCTCTGACCTTAGCCTCTACTATATCTATATTTTTCCTCCTTTATCTTTCTACTCTCTGCCAAATCTTCACTGAACTACACAACAGTGTGGGAAAGGGGTAGACAGAATTAAGGGCCTTAAAGAAGTTTTAGAGCACACTTAAAAAAAAACCAAACCTCCTCTCAATAATAACAAGAACAATGACAATGGAAATCCAGTGTACTAATTTCTAAATTTAGATTACAATTTCTAAAATGAGAATACAAAAATAACAGATCTGAAAAAAAAAACATTAGGAATCCTAAATCATGTTATCGTATGTTAATTTAGTTCAATCCTCTCATTTTATAGGCAAATAAACTGAGGCTAAGACACAAAATGACTTGCCCAAGGTTACATAGTTACTTGTTCTGACGAAAGTAGTCTTTGAATACAGATTTTTCTTACTCCCAGACCAGCATAGTACATTGTTTAATAAGGACAGAAACATATTTTCATTTGATGTGACTAAACGTGTTAAACCTTCAGAAGAGAAGAATTACATGGGTTGGGACAGCTAGGTGGTGCAGTGGATAGAGCACTGGCTCTGAATTCATGAGGACCTGAATTCAAATCTGACCTCAGACATATAACAATCACTAGCTGTGTGACTCTGGGCAAGTCATGTAACCCCAATTGCCTCAACCCCCCCCCCCCCAAAAAAAAGAATTACATGGGTCACAATCACTATCTTCATATATCTTAATGACTATCATATTGAAGTGAAATTTGAATTGTTCTGTTTTACCCTAGAGGGCAGAATTAGGATCATGGATAAAAGTTACAGTGAAGTAAATTTCTGCTAAATGTAAGGAAGAACTCTCTAGCCATTAGCACTTACAATTTAAATGCTTTGCTGAGGTATGAGAAAATGTGTATAAAATGCTTACCACAGTGCCTGTCACACAGTAGGTGCTTAATAAATGCTTGTTCCTTCCCCTTTCCCCTAGTGAGCTTCAAGCAGAGGCTCTTTGGTTACTTGCTGTTGAGATTGCAGAGGGCATTCTGCTTCTAGTCTGGAACTTGGATTAGATAATCCAGCACTATCCACTTTAGGATAAAAAAAAATCACAGAATACTGGAATTGGAAGAAAACTTACAAGTTAAGATATAGAATTCTATTTTGTAGTCCTGCTTTGTCTTTATGGTTAGTGAATGGGACAGAGCAGGGCTCTCTTAATCTGGTTTAGCATTCTAATTGATGTGCTTTTCACTGAATCCCTTGACTTGTGAAAGAGTATGCCTGTTAGCAATGTAAAACATTCAACTTTGGACTCTAAGTAGGATAGGCAAGGGACATAAATCATGAAACTCTTTAGTATACACTGGCATAATGGTTTATTGTAGATTATTTCTTTTCACCTTTTTTTCATGTCTAGAAACCGTGACAAATACCATTTGACACGGCCATGTCCCATTTATGTCTGTGTCTACAAGGCCACATTTTCATAACCTTGCATATTTCCTTAGAGTGTTTTCTGGGCTAGGGGAAGCCGTTTCTGGTCTCTAATTCTGGATGGGAGAAGCGAGGATTATTTTCATATCCCTGGATGGTGTCATATGACAATGTTGTTGAAAGCAATATAATTAACTGTAAATTGATCAAAGAACAACTCATTTTTATTAATTTTAATTACATTAATTTACTTTAAAGTTTACAAAATAGTCTCCTCATATAATAACTCTTAGTGATAGTTATTACAATTATTACTTCCAGAAGAGGAAATTTAGGCTCAAAGAAGTTGGATAGCTTGTCCATGGTTATATAGCTAAGCAAATATTAGAGCTGAGATGAAATAGCAGCATTGGAAAGGACCTCAGAGATCATCTAGATTCGTAGGTAAAAAACTGAGGTTTGGAAATGTTAGGTGATTTTCTAGGGTTGCATGGATTTTAAGTTACAGAGCTAGAATTCAAATCCCATTGCTATGATTCCAAATCCACTGTCCTTTCTAGTACATTATACTGCCTTTCATTTTCCATTGATGGAGCCTCTTCTAACCCTATATAGTCTTCATTCATAATTGTTTTTGATTTAGAACTTGTTAACTTTCAACTGGCCCACCCCTAAGATGTGGTAAAGCAAGATGATTATTGTAGGCTCTCAATGTGTGTGTGAGTGTGTATGTTTGTGTGTGTGTGTGTGTTTGTGTGTTGATGTGTTAATAGTTACTAAATGGGGGGAGCATGGGTCAGAATGATAGTAACAAAATAAGAGTGGGATTGGTTAAGGATATAAGAAATGGGGGGGGGGTGGCAGCTAGGTGACGCAGTGGATAGAGAACTGGCCCTGGAGTCAGGAGGACCTGAGTTCAAATATGGCTTCAGAACAGACACTTGACACTTACTAGCTGTGTGACCTTGGGCAAGTCACTTAACTCCAATTGCCTAAAACAAAAACAAACAAACAGAAATTGGGGAAAGGATATGACTCTTCCATAAAGCTCTTAAAATGACCTAAGGCTTAAGGCTACCATTTTGGCAACTTCTTTTGAAGTTCAAGAGTACCATTGTTTTTCATTTTAACCTGATTTCCCCTTTTTAATAGTGTTGGAGTGGGAGCCCATAGCATTTCCCCCATGTCTCCTTGGCTACCTACCAACTGCAACCTATCTTATTAGAGCCTTCTTATTTTCTGTCATGAGCAGAGTGATTATGAAGTAGAGGCCCCTCCAAACAGGACAAGGCTGATAAAATAAATTTCATCCCATCAAGCTTTTCCTACATTGTCAAGGAAGATGGAGAGGAAATTGAAGAGAGAAACAGCAGCATGTAGTGCAAAGTGTTGAACTTGGCATCAAGAGACCAGGCCTCATTTAGTTCTAGTGCTGACTGACCATGTGACCATGAACAAGTTACTTGTTTTCCATGAGCTTCAGTTTCCACATCTGTAAAAGGTGACAGTAATACTCAATCACCTCCCTCAAGGGGTTATTGTAAGGGTCAGTTTGCGAACCATGAAGGGCAATAGAAATGTGAACTTTTGGCAATCCTCATGCAAGAGAGCAAGAATAAAGAGAGAATTAAATAGGGTGACATTTCCTTCTTTGCAATTTCACTGTGGCTTCATATGTATTTTGCATGGGTCAAAATGGAGTAGTGAGTAGAGCTACTATGCTCAAAAACCCCTGGAGTTCATGTGATTTGGGTTAAATCTCCCTTCTGATACTTACTTGACATGAGACCGTGGGCAAGACATATCACTCTTTGAACCTCAGAGTCCATTACACATGTAGTATTACACGTGATACTCAAAGCAAGACTTATTCAGCCTTACTGGTCTGTTACTAGACTTACCACACCTGGAACACTAATTCTCTCCATAACAGCCCTGGCTATACATTGTACCTCTGCTTGACTGCCTCTAGTGGTGATTACTCTTTGATGCAGCCTTTTCTATATTTAGGGTAATGTTTCAATACATTTTTCATTAACTGAATTTTGCTTCTCCAAAACTTGCACCTACTGAAGTTGATCCCGGTTCTACCCTTGGGGTCCAAGCAGAACAGATCTAGTCTCTCTTTTAAAGGACAGAACTTTAAGTATCCAAAGACTACTACCAAGTTCCTTCTAAGTCTTCTTTTTCTGAAGATGAATCCCCTGTTACTTCATTCACTGATCATGTGCCAGAGTTTTCCAACATCTCAAAGACACAAACCTTCAACCAACGAGCATTTCATACCTTTCCCTCTCATTCAGCAACTGCATAATTTAGTAAATTTGGGAACACTAATGCATGATAAACTTTCTTATTCTAATATACAAATTACTAATGAATAAAAAAAAGATGATTAGGTAGAGGTTTTGGAGAATCTTAGAGGAGGCTGCTTGCTATTCTACAGTATGAGGAATCTGAAAACAGTGAGACTTTCCATTTCCTTCTTGAATAGGTGAGTAATAGACCAGTAGGATTGGATAAATCTTGCTCTGAGGATCACATCTCATACTATATGTATAATGGGTTTGAAAAGTAAAATGCTCTACAGTTGTTGAGGATGCTAATTAAAACATCTTTTACTTTTGACAATAAATGAATATGATAATATGATAGCTTTAAGCATTTGAAGAACTGTTACGTAGAGAACTTCTCTTGACTCCATTGTTTTCTGCTAAGCAATTGGACTCAAATGAGCTACAAAGGACCACATAGCTTAACATTGAATATTCTAAGGCATGTTCCACCTTTGACAATTGGTGCTCTATGATCTAAGTTCCCTTTTTATTTCTAACAATTTATATTTAGTCTTCTGAGTTCTTTTCAAGGTCTAGTATTCTATAAACTTAGATTTGTCCTGCATTCTGCCAAAGATTAGAACTGGGACTTAGACAGATTTATGTTTTCTGTAGTACCTGGTATCTCTAAAATCATATCAACAGGAAACATCTTTTAGTAAGTAGAGTTGCCTAATGTGAAATGGGCATCAGTTCAAGCAGTTCACTCCCCATCATTATAGATATTCAAGCAGGAACTATATTATCATTTGCAATGGATTCAATAGAAAAATTTCTACAATTTACCAGCAAATCTGACAGGATGACCTCTGAGCTTTCCCTCACCCCAAATCCATGATTATTTGATTACTTAGAACCCTTTTGTTTTTAAAAAAAGCATTTAGTCCCTCCCCCTGACCTTTTGGAGATTATTTTTTTTAATGCAGCACAGTAATTTTAATAACCCAGTCCACTTGCTCCAGAGAAAGATAGGGAAGGGAAGGAATGAGAATGAAAGTACTTCTTTATAGTCATGGCCACAGTGGTCATGTACACAGAGGACAGTACTGGTAAAAATGGTATGAAGTTGTATTTGAGTATAAAGGTAAAGTAGAAAGGATAATTCTGATTAGTCAACATCCTTTTGTGGGGTTAAAGATAGAGATTCCCCCTAAGAGTGCAGGAATCAGAAATAATGTAGGGTAGCAGAATAATTGATAGTGGAATGCCTAGACAAAGAGGGAGCCAGAAAATAGGAATAGGTAGACAGATCCACAATGTGGAAAGCCAATCCTGGATGAACCTTGGCTTACATTGCTACTATGACTTTTGTTGACTAGGTTGGTTTGAGAGAAGGCTTTTGACCTTCTAGCAAGTCCTCCAAGTGTTTTTTTTCTGTTGTGGGCAGTGGTGCTACCCAAAAAAATAATGTACATTTGGAAGAGTTATAAGTTCCTAAGAGGTGAAGCTAATTATAGTTATGGATTGTTTGATTCTCTAGGCAGGCACATAAGCTATAAAATGTTTCTCAGTAAGAAACCCCTAAAATTAACTATTTTTTTTAATCTAAAGCTTCAGTTCTGGGTTATAGGTATGAAAGTCTTTGACTCATTCATGTTATGATATAGATTTTCTCTTCCCCTCCTCACCCCCACCTTACCTGTCTGTAACCTGTGGCATGATAAATATCTATTATTTATCTATCTGTAACTTGTGGCATGGTAGATAGAGAGAGCTGACTTTAGAATCAAGAAGGCTTGGGTTCAAGACCTACCGCTGACACATTACTGCCTATGTAACCATTGTTAAGTCTTTCTTTTAGCCTCTTAGTCTCTTCAGACAACTCTTGAAGCTTATAATTTGTAAAAACCTTGGCTGATCTACATTGATAGAGGGAGTTGTCTTACAGGGAGTATATTAATAAGATAATAAGTATTTCACGCAATGCCTGGTACAGAGCAGGCACATAATAAATGTTGATTAACTTGAATTGGGAGTTCCTCACACTAATGAAATCAAGTCTAGGTCTTGCTAGTAGTTAAGCAAGGAAAAGCAGCAGAAAGGAGGTCCAAATTTGCTAGTGGTTATACACATACAGCTAGTATGTATCAGAGGCCAGGAATCTAAGTTCTGCTAACTTGAGTTTGGCTCTCTATCCGCTATGCCAGAGTGACATGTAGATGTATATAATCATCATAATACTAGCTAACATTTATGTCACTTTAAGGTTTAAGTGCTTTATATTTATGGTCTAATTTGAGCCTCACAAACCTAGGAGGTAGGTGTTTTACTATCCACAGTTGGTAGATGAGGAAACTGAGGCAGGCTGAGGTTAAATGACTTGATCATGGTCACATAGCTAAATTTGAGATAATATTTGAATTCAGGTCTATCTCACTCAAGGTCCAACACTGTATCCCTGTACCACCTAGCTACCCTATCTATGTACATACCTACTATACACACACACCTATATATGTATATATACATATAGACAGACACATACATACACAAACATGCAATATACATATACACAACATATACATATACAACACAATAGCCACAACATATACATGATATGTATACACATGGATTTATAGACACATATGCATACAATGTCTGAATATACATATAGTTGTATGTACATATCTACATATAGGTGCATGGTCTTAGTTTATTACTAAAAAAAAGTTACAGAAATGTAAGTGCTTTTTTTTTATCCCTCCTTTTCCATCTCTAGAAATACTTGATGAGGATAATCCGTGCATAAATTGATGGCATCCTTGATGAAGTTTCAAGAAGGGAAGAGGAAGTCTTTTGTAAATTATATTCTACAGTAGACAACTTTTTTTCCCCATTCATATAACTTATTTAAAGTCACAATGAATATAAGATCCTACCAAACTTATTTGTTGGAATAAAACATGATTGTGTAGGAGCAAAATCCTGATTTAAAGTCTCTTTTGTATTATAGCATTTCCCATGGAGATATAAAAATCATAGAAAGTTCCTTTTAAGATGAAAGAATATAAATTTCTTTGATGACTTTCCAATTATAAATGAAATGAGATATAAAGCAAGGGATAAATAAATATATATTGGTCAAAGGTGTCCTCCTGGAGGATGTATAGAGCAGAACCAAAATGGAAGAGAGATCCTCCAAATGCTGCTATTTGCATATGAAATTGTGTTGATAGTATCCCAAAATATTTCAGAGCCCTCTTAATAAAATCTATAATCATTCCAAAAATTGTCCCAAATGCCCACACATGAAAACAAAATAGATGAAGAATGTCTATTCCTCAGATTGTGGTTTTTAGTTGAGTGGACACCCCAATTGAGCTTGGACAGACACTATAGATAAATAATGAATTGAGCCCAAAAATAAATAGGAGGAGAGTAGGTTAAATTACATTTTGGAAATTTCATAATGTATTTAGTGATCCCAAATTTCTCTCTCAAACAATGGCTCATTTTTTTAAACAACAATATTCATCCAGTGATGCTAAAAGCTATGTTATTTTTGTTGCTGTTAGTCATTTGTGATCCCATTTAAGTTTTTCTCGGCAAAAGAGTGGTTTGCCATTTCTTTCTCTAGCTCATTTTACAGATGAGGAAACTAAGGCAAACAGAGTTAAGTGACTTGTCAAGGGTTACATGGCTATTTAGTATCTGAGACCAGATTTGAACTTTGGAAGATGAGTCTTTCTGATTCCAGGCCTGGCAGTCTAATCACTTCACCACTTCTTTGCCTTTATATGCTATGCTGGGAAGCTTATAATGCTATGATCTCTGAGGCCGTAAAGTGGCAGGTTATAGCAAGGTTAATGGAGAGGGTCATAGTAGATATGGGAGTCTGAGCAGGCTGTTGCATATTATAAACAGAGATTTGTGCATGAGAAGCAGCATAAAGGCTATTTAGGTGGGATATTCATGCAGTGAGGACGTGGGATATCAGATGAGCAGCCAGTATGAGCCACTATTTCCCATGCTTGTTCAACAGTTCTGGAGAGCAATTTGGAACTATGCCTCACAAGTAACTATGCACTTCCTTTGTCTCAGCAGTATTAATAATAGGCATATAATCCTAAGAAGATAAAAAAAAAACCAAAAACCAAAAACAAAAAAACAGTGATTCACATGGAAAAATAATTATAACAATTCTTTGTATTATAAAAAAGAATTGGAAACATTAACTCCATTAACTCTGGAATAACAACAAATGATCATGTATTATTAAAATGGAATAAAAAATAATGGATTCAGAGAATCTTGGGAAGCCTTATAGAAATGATGTAGAATTAAGTGAGTGGAACCAAGGAACAGTTTATACAACGACTCCAATAAGGTACAGGAAAATAACTTTGAAAAAATTAAGAAATCGGATCAAACATAAACAAACATGACTCCAAAAAAGTAAGATTGATATATGTTTACTGCCTCTTGACAGAAAGGTGAAGGACTAGAGGTGCTGAATTTTACATTTTAAGACATGGGGATAGATGGATTTGTTTAGTGTGACTATACTTATATACTGCAAGGAAGGGATTGTATTTGTGTGTGTGTGTGTGTGTGTGTGTGTATTTGTGTTTGTGAGTATGTAGAATTGAGTGGATAATGACAGTCTTAAAAAAAGGAAAATAAACATAAATAAAATATAAAAAAACACATAAAAAAGAACAGTAGAGTTTCATAAAGGGAAAACATATAAGCAGGACAATTTTGTTACTATTGTGTTAAGTTTAATATATAGTTGAAAAAGCTAAATAATAAAAATTCATGGTTTCATATACAATCTTCTTTTTCTATCATTTGTATATTGAAATGTTCTGGTTTGTTAAAGGTTATTAAATTCATAATAATATAAAAAGAAATAAGGGGTTGGGCTAGATAATCTTTCATTTCTTGTTTTATGTCAGATCTATGTAATAGACTTACTCCCCAGATTGAGAGGCAACAACCCACTGGATTCAAATTGCCAGACTATTGCAATAGTGTAAATGGGATGTCTACAGTCAGAGTTTAGTCAGCATTATTTTGGCCCCGGAATAACTATTTCTCTTAGCAAGTTTTGATGCACAGCATCTCTTGTTTGTAGGAGAAAATTAGCTGATTCCAGTTATAGTAGTTTCTGTACAAGGAGGCGTAGGTGTCACGAACACTTATGAAACCCATAAAACTCCTTGATTCATTGGCTTAGTTTCTCCAGATAGTTCAGGCTCTGTTTACTCTATTGAGGAAATAAATCAGTAGTTAACTGGATTACTGCTGTGGGGACACATTAATGTTTACTGTCTAAGTAGACAGTGTCAAGCAGGGCAACTTAGTTCAGCGGGGACTTAGCTAGGCAAAAACACATGCAGAACATCTCTCACCAGCTGGGGTGATAAAATCTGGATCCATTGCTGTCCAGTCAAGTCAACAAGTTCTTATCTGAGCACCTACCACATGCTTAGCACAGTGCTGATCACAGTGGGAAACACAAAAGAAGGTATTGTCCATGTTTTCTGGGGTTGTATATTCTAGCAGGGGAGATAAGCTATGTCCATAAATAATTCTCATGCCAAGGAGAATGTGATAAATGTATAGGAACAGAACAAACAGGCACAAGAGACGTCTGTGATATAATGGAAAGAGAAGCAAATCTAGAGCTATAAGACCTGAGTTTGAATCTTTTTTCTTCCACAGACCAGGTGTATGACTGTGAGTAGTCAATTAACTACTAAATCAGTCAACAAGCCTTGGTTAATTAGTGCTTATTGTCTACCAAGACTGGTAGGTGCTAGAAATGCAAAGATAAAAATAAAATAACTTGTCCCCTCAAGGAGCTTACAATCTAGCTGTGGGAGAGAAGTACATATTTATATCATATCTGTTTCTCAATCAATCAATAAACATTTATTAAGTGCCTATTATGTGCCAGGCACTGTGCTAAATATAACCTGGAGATACAAAAAAAAAAAAGAGTAAAACAGTTCTTGCACTCCCAATCAAGAAGGACACAATGTAATGGGGGAGACAACATGTAAGCAAGTTATACACACATTTACAAATGTATATACACACATATATGTACATACATATATATGTTTGTGTGTTATATGGATATATGGGCAGTTAGGTGGAGCAGTGGATAAAGTGCTGGGCTTGCAGTCAAGAAGACTCATCTTTGTGAGTTCAAATTGGGCCTCAGAAGCTTACTAACTGGATGGCCCTGAACAAGTCACTTAACCCTGTTTACCTTAGTTTCCTAATCTGTAAAATGAGCTGGAGAAGGAAATGACAAACCACTGAAGTATCTTTGCCAAGAAAGACCCAAATGGGGTCATGAGCAATTGGACACAACTGAACACAACTAAATAACAACAATAATTAGACATCCAGTTGAAGATGTCTGAAAGGCAGCTGGATATGTGAGATTGGAGGTATCTATCTCTATCTCTCTATTATCTCTATCTCTATACCAATATCTATATCCATATCTATCCATCTTTCTATGCATAGATCTATCTGTGTGTATGAATATAAGTAAATAAATAGACACAAAATAAATATAAGTTAATGGGGGACCACAAGGTATTTGGATTCTCATAGAAGCTTTAGCTAACGTTAGAAAGAAACCAGTGTTTTTAGGAAGCAGAGGAGGAAGAGTGCATTCCCTACTTGAGGAATAGGCAAAGGAAAGGTGAGGACAATAGAAGATAAGATGTTGGACATGAGAATAGTAAGAAGTTCAAATTGGCTGGCCAGCTAGGTTTGACCCAGACTCTGAAGGACTTCAAGCACAGTTCTGAGCATTTTATCTCTCTATTCAACCAACTCCATTGGCTCCCTATTAGCTCCAGGATCACAATTAACTCCTTGGTCTTTTAAAGCCCTTGGTGACCTGGCCCCTTTCCAGTCTTCTTATACCTTACTGCCATCCATGTACTTCATGATCCAGTGACATTGTGTTTTTTGTTGTATCTTGCACAACTCCAGGCACTTTCTTGGGCTGCCCCCTATGCCTGCAACTCTGTCCCTCCTCATTTCCCCATCCTGGTGTTCCTGGCATAGTTGTTTGGGATGGGTAAAAATTCAACAAGGAGAGATACATGAAAATCTATGATGGGAATTTAGGGCAATTTCATCTGTAGGGAATGACATGAGTTAACAACATAGAAAAAATCATAGGTGGGACAAAAAAAATCGTGTTATAGTAGAGGGCCAGTTTTGGGGTTTAGGAAGGCATGGACATACATCTTGCTTTTGAAACATTCTGCCAATGTGACCATGGTCACATCACCCAACTGATCATTTAGGGCCTCAGGTATAACTCTTTAAGACAATAAATTACAAACAGTTGCCAGTCTGCGTTGAAGGAAATTCCCACACAAAGGTTTTCTCAACCTGATTAAATCATATAAAGACCAAAAAAAAATTGAAAGAATGGCTTTATTTGAGGCAGGTTAAAGCAATATAAAGCTAGAAAGGTTAGTGAGTACTAGACTATAAGGGGTCTAGAATGCCAGCCTAAAGAGGTTGGTTTTTACTTGGTAGGCATTGGGTAGCCATTGAAGATTCTTAATAGGGGAATGAAGTAATGAAAACTGCATTAGGAAGATTATTCTGGCAGCTGTGTGATGGATAGAGTAAAAAGAGGAAAGAGGAAAGACAATAGTCCAGAATAAGAAGAAACAGGTAGGTCTTGCATTAGGGTATTGGTAATGGGGATAGAATGAGGCAGGGGGGATACTCTCTTTACATTTATTATCTCATTTGATCCTCATAGAGTCCCTGTAAGGTAAGAACTACTGGGATAACTATTTCCATTTTACAGATGAGGAGACTTGAGGCTCAGAAAAGCTAAGTTTGTAAGTGTTGAGACAGAAAATCTGTCAAACTGACACCTCTCTGGCTCCAGGCCAGGGGCTCTTTCTTCTCTGTCAGCTTGCCTAACATTGCCTCAGGCTTTATCTTATTTCTCTTTTGTCTCCATCATTCTCTAGCACACAGTAGGCACTTAAGAAATGTTTGCTAAAAGAATTAATGAACAAATGTAAATAGAGTAACAGCTTCAAGGGCAACTCTATGCTTTAGATGCTCTGGATTCTGCTCCAGACTTGTCTTCAAAGTTCACTTAGGGCACTGCCAGCACATTTCCAGCTACAACCAGCCTGTCTTTTTTTTCTCCCTGTGCCCAGGGTACTTAGATTTTCAATATTCTGAAAGTATAACAAGGGATTGTAGTGAGTACCAATTTGTTCAGAAGAGAACAAAGCTCTTTGAAGGCCTCGGGGCAGACCCAGAGCATCCAGGGAGGGATTTTGGTTCATCTCCATTCTCTGAAGCTCTGGGCCTAACAAAATAACACACATGCTTTAGATTCTCCTCTCCCAACCATCCCTCTACCCCTATTATTGGCTATGCTATTTGATAAAAACAAGTTGCCATCTCTTCATATCTTTGGATTTGCTTTGTTTGGTTTTGTTTTGTTTTGGCAGCAATACTGAGGTAGACAATGGAATGCATACTGGCCTGGGGAGCCAGAAAAATCTGTATTTGAATCTCAGCTCTGCCTGCCACTTACTAGTGGATTGACCTGAATCAGGTCATTTTAACTCTGTGCCTCAGTTTCCTCATCTGGGGAGACTAAAATTTGCAATGCTTATCTTGGAGGCCTTTTGTGAGGAGAAGGATGTGTGTAAAGGGTTGAACTATATTTGTTACTCTAATATATTTCTAGATCTCACTGCTTGGGGTTACCCTCTCCAGAGACACAAACTGTGTGTCATTCACGTCTTCTCATTCTTCTATGTCTTCTTGTAAATCATCCACAGGGAGTGAACCCAATATGCTAGAATCTTTCTTTAGCTCTCCCAATAGTGTATGAGTATCAGTGGATGACATGGGCAATCTATGTCCATAATTCCTTGACCTTATTTTCCCATCATACATTTCTGCTGATAGTCTTTCCTACAAATAAATTTCATCAGTATCTTTTTCTAAATTTATATTACCAAAATTTCTCCCAGTATCCTTCTACCTTCCCCCTCAGAGAGTTTCCCTATATAACACAAGAATTTTTTTTAAGAAAAAGCATAAAAAAGGAGAAAAAGATCAGCTAAACTGATCAATACATTGAAAAAATCTGAAAATAAATGCAATGCTCCAGCTGACAAAATAGTCTTTTGTGCTAATCTCCAAATCTCAAGAGAATGAATTTCATAGAATCCTTGCTCATGAATTCTCCAACTGGGGAATGTATAGTTTCTAACCTGGATTCCACTTGTCATTTAAACTTTAAACTGTTATATTGAAGATGAGGTGTGGAAATTTCTTTTTAATTATACCTTTGCCTTGGTGGAAACCAAATAAGCTTTTCCTGCCCTTCTCCCCACCCTTTCCTCATGTAATATCTTTCTATACATGAACTTGAGTCTAATTTTTGAGTCCTTCTTCAGTCTTCTTTTATCCAGGTCAAATAAACCCAAATCCTTTAGTGGAATCCAAGGGATATTTCTCCAAGCCTTTAATCATTGTTCTTGCTCTGCTCTCTGGCTCCTCTCCAGGTCTCAGCTCTGCGCCTGGCTGCAAACATCCAAAGGTATTTTTCAATCCTTGGCCCCAGGGCTTACTTTGTTAGATTCAGCCCTGCCCAGCCTCTTAAGTGCAAAACTTCAAACTCTTTCCTTCTTTCCCGCTTTCCCCCTTCTCTTGTGCTACTCTGGGTTTATCCTTTCTGCTCTCTCCTTGATTTTTAGCCTTTCAGTGGTGAAGGTGATGATCAGAACTTTTTTCACTTGTAACTGGACCAACTTGGTCAATCCTTAGCTTTTGAAATTTCACATTAGGAATTTGGCCTTCTTCCCATTCCCACTGTCAATTCTGTGTCTTTACTTTGATCTCTTTCAGAAAATGTACTATAGTCTTTGCTGGAGTCAGAATGTGGAGGGAACTTTAAGCAGAGACTGCTTAAAATATGGCATCGGGGTTGCTTCTGGGAAAAATTGGGGCATAGGTAAAATGAGTGCCTTTTCTCTCCTTTATGTGTGCCCCAAGCATAGGGAACTGCCTTCAATTTAACCTTAGAGGGCCTGGGCTAGAGTTTTGCTACTTCTTAACCTCATGACTTTGGGCAGACCATGTAACTTCTCTGATCCTCAGTTTCCTCATCTGCCAAATGAGGAGATTGGCTAGCCAATCTCTGAGGTCTCTTCCTACTGTTAGTCTAGGATCCTATGATTATTTAGTGCCCTATCTTCTCTAATCCACTTTGGCCTCAGGCCACACTGAACTCCCAACTGAAGGGCCTTATGATCTGGACTCACTTTTAATTACTAGCTGTAAGTAGACTCAGTTACGTTCTGCCTCCTGGATTTTGAGAACCATTATAGGCTGAGGTTAATGATGAATTAATGGCCTGATAAATGATTCCTAGAAGATCATATTTACATTTGAAAGACAGGTTTTCTCTTCTACTCAAGAATATTTTGATGGAAATTTCAGAAGCTACAGGGAACTGGTGGGAGAAATACTTTTTGTTGGGGGAACTTTTAAGGAGCCCATTAAATTACATAGAGTGCATTGGGCATCTAATCTGAATAGACAGCAAGGTATACTACGTAGGACACTGCACTTGAAGTGGGAGATGCCTGGGTTCAAATCCTACTTTAGACACTTACTAGTTGTGTGATGTCACTTAATTTCTCTTGGCTTCAGTTTCCTCATCTATGAATGAAGGTGTTGAATTCTATGGCCTCCAAGATTTCATTCAGTCCTAAATCTACATATTGGTAACCATTCACAGAGTGTGTTCTAAGAAAAGAGACAAATGACTTAGATTGTGTCCATATTTTATTTCTCTCAAGCTGGCGACATACATGCATTGCATGGGAGTTACAGTCTGGAACTGAGCTCACCTAAGGGAGCCAGTCCAGAACTGGCTTGATTTTGGGGTTGGGATGCCTAGTTTATATGCTTTTTCAACAGTGGCTGCTATCACCTCACCTCCCAGACAGAGGAAATACCTCTTCTATCAGATCACTGCCCCAATCACACCAGACCACTCCCAGCATTGGACTATTTAGGTAGACACATCTGTCTTCACCCAAGTCAGAGCAGAAAACAATGGAGCTTCATAACTTTGATAAAATCAATCCAGGCTTAGGTTGAGGTCTGACTAGGATAAGGAGATTCAATGCAATCTAATTATCAGTAATTAGTAATTATATAATTATCCAGTAATTAATCTAATTATCAGTAATCAGTAAAAAGTAATGTCCTTCTAAAGGAGAGACTGGAGGGGAAGGGGTTTGGGGAGGGGAAGCTCTGAGTCTCCAAGATACTGATTACTTAGAAAAATCATTTTCCACAATATGATCCTATGATGACGTTGTGGGCAGATCACTGGGATTGGGAATCAGAAGGGTTGGGTTCATGCCTGGGTCCTATCACTTTGTTCTGGATAAACAGGACCTTGGATGGATTACAACTTCTGTGAGATTCAGTCAGCTGTAAGTTGCCAATCCTGATATTTCCACTATCAACCTCACAGGTTTACTGTGGAGGGGAGATCACAAACTTTAAAGTCAACATCAAACCCTCCAATGAGATAGCTCCTTCTGGAAACTCCAGTTAAAGAGGTCAACTAGAGCAACCATATCTCATTCCTTTCCAGGCTGCACTCCAGACTTCTTTTACCATTCCTTCCACCCTCCTGGCCCCTCCCCCTCCTGCCTTGGATAGTCACCCTGAGGTGTTTTCCTGCATCATTTTGATGCAGGATCCTAGAGGGCTGGCATTATCTTTCAATTTCTATTTGTATTCCCAGTGCTTGGCACATGGTTCAATCCTTTCAATTGACCACCTCTTAGTGACCCCGTTTTTTGGGTTTTCTTGGCAAAGATAGTGGAGTGGTTTGCCATTTCCTTCTCCAGATTATTTTACAGATGAGGAAATTGAGGCTAAAAGGGTTAAGGGACTTGTCCAGAGTCACACAACTAGTGTTTGAGGCTGGATTTGAACTCAGGCCTTCCTGGCTCCAGGCTCCATCCACTGCCCACTTAGCACATGCCCTAGTACATAGTAAGCACTTAAATAAATACTTGGTGACTAATTGATGTGAGATATTAATAATCTGCTTATGCATTGTGGAATATGTGCTTGGGGATGTTGCTTCTGCATATCACTCAATTAGAGGTTGGGTGCCTGTGCATAGGAGTCGGTATAAATTCAGAGAGAATGTGAGAAATAGTTTTGTTTTGTTTTTGTTTCCATAAAAGTCAAATGGAACCTAAGGAATGCAATCTAAAGGGCTAGGTGGAAGTTGAACAAAGGGAGTTATATTGGTGAATAGACTAACTGGGCAGAAAACCAGTTTGGAGGTTAGATATAGATTAACTTATCTGAAATCCAAATAGAAGAGGTGTGGGCATACCCAAATAAGGGCAAAAATAAATAAGGGCAGGGTCTCTGAATTGTGGGGAGTGGGAGATGTAAATAGGGAGAGGGATCACAATAGGGAAATTAGGCGCTTTGGATAGGCTGTAACCTCTGTAGTAACCAGCCAATGAGAAAACAGAAGAAGGAAATTCGAATGAGGAATAGGGAATAAAAAGAATGCATTTGTCTACACATGTGCTCTTACACATGTGGGATGCCCCGCCTTCCCAGGTCATTAATAAAGCTTCTTCCTGATTCAATAATGGCATCCTGAAATTTGTGATATAGATAACAGCATGACCATATTTAAAGGGCAATCATATATTCCTCTGAACTATCAGCTTATAGTTTGCTATCTCTAGGCATGCATATTAAAAAATATTACTTTTTATTTTTAGTTCCATATCCTCTCCCTCCCTATACCCCTTCCTCCAGCCATCAAGAAGACAAGAAATGCAGACCCATTACACACATACAGTCAATGCATGCATCATTTTAGAACTAGAGAAGGACTTTAGTGGCTAACAGGTGAGGAAAATGAGGAGGAAAGAGGTTAAATGAGTTGCTCAGTATTTGAATCGAGAATCTCAGACTCAAAAGCCTTTCTACTTTCCACTTTCCACTTCCTCAGGCTATTCAAATAATGAAGAAACTAAGGGAGAGCAAGGTTAAGAGCCCAGCTCTGCACTCATGGGCTTTTATTCCAAAGCCCACATTCCTTCTACTCAGGATGATGAGATCATTGTTTTCTGGGAAACAATAACAGATGATTTAGGAGAATTTCAAATGCCTTGGTCTGAAGATATCATTGTGCTTCAGTGGAAAATGATTTGGAATGACCTAATTTCAAGTTGAACAACCTATCTCTGACTAGCCAGGAGACCTTGGGTGAGTCACAACTTTTCTGGGCCTCTGTTGTCTCATTTGTCAAGCAAAAGCATGTGATTGGATGAGTTTTAAGGCACTTGAAGCATTGAAAGGTCATGTTCTCAGTGCTAAGCTCATGTTTAGCTCTGTCATTCTATGTTCCAAAGTCCCATAGAGTTCTCATATTTTATCATTCTATGAAGGTTCAAGAATATATATATTTATACATACACGCATATATACACACACACACACACATACATACATATATACATGCACATACGTATGTATATACACACATACAGATATGTGTGTGTGTGTGTATGTGTGTGTGTGTTTATATTAATGTCATCAGGATTGGTAATAATAGCATTGGAACTGACCTGGCCCTTATTATCTATATGACCTTGGGCTAGTCACTTAATCTCTCTGGGCCCCAGTTACCTCACATGTAAAGAAGGATAATAATATTTATATTATCTCTGTCTCAGGACTGTTGTGAGGAGAACACTGTAAGCCTTTGGCAGTATATTATTCCCAGGGGAAAAATTTAAGTGGTGATCTTCAGGAAGGTCCAGTAATTCTAGATATTTCTGATATCTAAGAACGATATCTACTGAAATCTGAGATCATCTAATAGATGAGAAAAAACCGTAAATAAAATGCAGAATTTGGAGTCAGAAGACCTGTTCTCATGTTCCAGCTCTGTTGTCTCTTGGCTATGTGACCTTGGAAAAGTCATTTCCCTTCCATAAACCTCAGTTTCCTCATCTACAAAACAGGAATACTTTCATTAGCTACCTCACAAGGTTGCTGTGAGTAAGAAATGAGACAACATTGGATGAGAATGTCTAACAAAAACCTGAAAAAAGAGTAAAATAAAACCAAAAAGTTCAGAGAAATGTGAATGATAATTACTGCCACTATTTGGCAAAGCTCAGCTGAATCTTCCCTCTGCTGCTCCCCTCTCCCCCTCTCTCTACCCCATCTCAGCCTAGATCTGCCAATCTTTAAGATGGAACTTTATATTGTTATATCTCAGACATCAGTTAGTAAGCCTTACAATGAAAAGCAAACTTCAGCATTGACCATTTGTCTTATTTGACCTTCCCTAGGAATAAATGTCTGGCTTACTTTTCTTAACAAAGAGACCAAGGTAATTTCTTCATTGTGTCCACCAGAAGGCCATTTCCACCAAGAAAAAAAGAGTTGTCTAGGTGCACACACTCATATATTACGCTCATGAACTCCTTAAATTAAAACTTAAGCAGTAGGAAAGGAATTCAGATGTCATTTACTTAAATCTGAACCCCTTACCCTCATAGAACCAGCCAGCTTTGTAGGAGGATGTGACAGAAACACAACTAAAAGTAGTTCCTTTAAGAAAAAAAAGATCCCTCTCTCTCTCTCTCTCTCTCTTTCTCTCTCTATCACACACACACACACACACACACATGCACACACACGTGTTCTTATCTATCATCTATCTATACCTCACCTACATTTCCCAATGCATTATTCTGCTTTCATCCAAGACAGTCACTCCTTATAACAAAGAATAAAAAAAGAAAGAACTGGGGAAATGAAAAAATTTAGGTAAGACAGTCCCATACTGAATAATCTTACAAATCAAATACCTATTCATTACCTTCATCAATCAAACACCATGGCAGGGATCAGATAATCAGTAAAGAAATAGATGGGCACTTTGGTCATTTCAGGAGCTACTATAAAGAGTGAGAAAATGCCTGGAAAATATTCTCTTAGAATAATAGTGTCAGGGGAGCTATACTTGTTTCAAATGCTGAAGTGAACAATTTTATCCTTGTGCTAGCTCTGTCTGCCACTGACTGCTATCAGAAAGGAGCAATTGCATCTCAGTTTTCTTATGTGTTAATACAGAGAACACATGCTGACCTCACTGGGTTGTTCTGACCTATCTTTATACACACACACACACACACACACACACACACACACACACACACATACATATATATGTATGTATATGTATATATATATATTCATTACATATGTTCAAATATATATTCACTCATTCAAAAATATATAATATATATTCATTTTATATATTCAAAATGGGATCCCTATCTATTTCCACTCCTTGACTTCCCTCAAGACTCAGCTCAACTGCCATGAATTTCTCTGATCTTCATTTCCTACCAGACTGCACTCCTCTGGAATTCTTCCATAATACCTTCAGAAAACTCTTCATCCTGGAAGATCACTTTAGCTCTGGAATTCTTGGCTTGGAATGTCCTGTGTACATTGGGCCCCTCCCTCTGATTGGAGGGTGAAAGACTAGCTCCAGAACCTCTATTTAAGGAGGGTGCTCAAGCAACCTATCTCTTCATTTCCCAACAGGCTCTATTCCTCTGGATTTCTCCATCATGTCTCCAAGTGGTACCACCTCTTCCCCTTTACACCTTCCTTTTATATATTGGCTTCTCCTTTAGAATGCAAGCTCCTTGAGGGCAGGGATTGCCTTACTTTTTCTTTGTATTTATACTCCTAGCACTTCGCACATGCCTAGTATATAAGTGCTTCATAAATGCTTGTTGACTGATATCCAACTCTAGATGAAAGGTATAGCTGAAAAAATGTAGATATTACCCTACCCATCTTTTAAAGCCAAATCAAATGCCACCTCATTCATTAATTCTCTGATTGTTCTGGTTAATTATAACATTATCCCTCAGACCTCATACAATACTTTGATATGAATTTATCTGGATGGACTTGTTGCAGTCTGAGAGGTTGAGACCCCTCAAAGACTGGAATACAGGACGGGGTCCCCTGGAATGAATTCACAGACTCAAGCATTCTTTAAGTCAAGGTGGCAAAAAGTTTATTGTTATGCTTTTCAGGGGGCAAGGATTCTTAAGGAACCTGCAACTTTAGAAGGGTATAGTTAAAGTTTATATAAGATAAAATATAATAAAACATGTGTCAAATATGCTTACTAGGTGATTCAGGGAGGGATTAGGGAGTGGTTAATGAGTGGTTCTTGAGGGAACATTCACTTCTTATACCTACTGCACAGGCATTTTACCCAGAGTTCAGTAGGAAAAGCCCACAAGGGGGGTCACATCGAGGTATGGTTTTAGACCTGCTATGTCACTAAGTTAACTAGAGTTCAGGGGTAACTGAGAGTTGTCCAGTCTGCCACCAGTCAATGTCTTGCTTGACAAGATAGATGTAGGGAGTATACATATGTCTTAGGTCTAGAATACAGATAATGAGGAGTCTAGGATGTAGATAATGAGGTAGGGCAGTAGTATAGATAGTCCAGTGGGTAAGAATATCTTTATGACCCAGTGCAAAGCCAGTTCAAACTAATAATTCCTTCAGGTGCTGTTTGTAACTGCACCAGCGAGAGAGATAAGGGTCTTGCTGGGGCCCACTTATGAGTAATTGCTAGGCGCAGTGTCCTTGGGCTGGGGAGAAACTGCCAGAGACAGTGTTTCTGAGGGTAGGGAGAAATTGGGGTCCAAGCACAAGCACCCAAGCACTCCGTCAGGCTCATAATGTAGAACTGTATGTCGTAGACCTTTCTCCTTTGATAGACTTTGGGGGAATTTTTGTTTCTGGGGTTTATTTACTCTCATTCACGTAGTTTGGGAATTTCTGTTTCATTTTCTACCCCATTGACCTAGTAAAGTTTGTCTTTTAAACCACACAGATTCACAAAATTTAGCAAATATATAGATGTATTACAAGTCAGGCAAAGCAACAGACTCCTATTATCTTAGTAAAAAGGAAACAACAACCACAACAACAACAACATAGTTGCCAGTCAGCAACCCTCCTTGATTCACCAATGTGATTTCAGTTACTTAGAGTACAAAATGAGGAGACATCCCACTACACATGTTTCCTGTTGAGGTTAGTACAGTCTCTTTTTTGACTATTGTGTCTGTCATGTCACACATCCTATTGTTCTCAGTTCCCTGGAGATGGAGAGTCAATTCCCTCTCACACTAGTTCAGCAAGCTACTAAAGGCCACCTAACTCCTATCGTCCTGTTATACCATTCTCTGCAGGCTAGTGTTTCAGTCTAGATGCTTACAGATGATGCTTTCACACAGAAGTGAGAAAGAGATGTTACTGGATCTTCTTTATCTGAGCAAGAAACTTGAGGAATTTCTTCCGTCTTAACTCACATTCAGTTCTGGTACAGTGCCCACAAAACCCTATATTGGGTTTTCCAGATGTATTAAAATTTTGCATGACTCAAACCTCACTGAGCATATCCAATTATCAGGAGTACTACACTTTCAGTGGAGGATTCCATCAGGGATTATGGGTAGCCAGGAAAACTGAAGCAACTCCATTTTGTCTGTAGTTGTTCTAGTTTGTCTCTGACCTTGTTTGTATTACAGCCCCTGTTCCATTTGTGACCTTCCTTTCTGCTGAAACAATGAGTATCTGGAACAGTCCTATCTATTAAGGCAGACTTATGAGAAATAGCCAACACAAACCAATTGCCTTTCCTATTACACTTCCCTAATTTTATACCACATTTTCCAGCAACAAGCCCTATTTAATAGAGAGGTGTCCCATACCCAATTCACCTCCCACCTAATTGAAACCTATATAAACTTTGTACCTTTGTTCCTTTGGGGAGTCTCTGCCCATGCAAGAAGGGCTTCCTTGCTGGCAAACTCAATAAATCCTTCATGGTTCCTAAACTTTCTGGTTCTGCTTCCAGTTTTGGTTTTAGTTTGTTGCAGCACTGATAATTTTATCTACAGGATCATTCTTGGGGTTTCCTTCTCTTTTTCTTTCCTCTCATCCAAGCCTCTCAAAATCTTCAGATCTTGGGACTGATGAGAAAAGTCAGACAATCCAGGAGGCCTTCCATGAAATAGGGAATAAAGAAGGTAATGGTAAGAGAAAATGTATTGCTTCTCAATTTGAAGATTTTTTTTTTAAAACCTGACACACTTATCTTATAATATGTTGTAGTTATCTATTTCTTTTCCACTGGTCTGACTAAATTCCATGGGGACTGAACTTTATCTTCTCTAAAAATTTTATCTTAGTACTTACTGTAGTTGTTGTTGCATTTGTCCTTCATTCTTGAAGAGGGTCATGACATAAGGGAGATGATGACATGACTTGCAATTGACTTTGATTTGATTGAGGGATGTCTGTGCAGGGTCACCAGCCTCACTTTCTCCTCAGGAGCCATCTGGGTCCAGTGGCCAGATATTCATCAGGATGACTGGACATGGTCCAGGATGTAGGAGGAGACGCTGGCTCTTTTAAGCTAAGGTCTTTTCAGGTTCTCACTCTGAATGAGGTAACACCCATTCAGTGAATAGGCCTCTTTAAAAAGTGAGTCAAGGTAGGCCCCTTTAATAAAAAGAAATCAAACTTGAAGGGGAAGACCCTCAGGGTTGCTGACCAAAAGAAAAAAAGTTACTGTTTACATTTTACTCTGAGATAGAGGGGCCCAAAAACATCCATTAAGTGGTGCCTGGGTAGAGACCAACTGTTGTCCAATCTATGAGCTCCTGACAATGTTGGGAAAAGCAATATGGAACAGTGGAAAATCATTGGCTCTTAAGTGAGAGGATTTGGATTTAAATCTTGTTTCTAATACTACTGTGTGACCTTAGGCAAGTCACTTCACCTCTATGGTCCTCAGTTTCCTCATCAGTATAATGAGAGGATTAGACTAGAGGTCCTCTGAGGTCCCTTCCAGTTCTAGTTTTATAAGCCCTATTCAACAGCCAAGGACAAATATAATATTTACTTGTGTTGCAAGTAGTGTGACCTGAATTAGGTTTCAAAAAGAGAAGGTCGAGATTGGAGTTAAAATAGAAGTTTAAATGATAACTAATTTGCCAAAACCATGGGATTATGCAAGATTGGGATTAAGCAGATTTGGGAAACATCAACACCTTTAGGTAAAGGCAGCCCCCCGCATGTCAGGTCCAGGATTTTGACATCAAGATTAAATGACAGACACTTTGAAAAGGGTAAACTGCCCAGAAACTTAAGATAGAATGGAAGACTTAGAGAAGATGGAAGGGACCTTGGAGAGAGGCAGCATGAGACTGTGGAAAGAGCACTAAATATAAATTTGTGAGACCTGGGTTTGCATCTGGGCTCTGCTCTGATGTCATGACACAATGGGTGTGGCATTGTGGCACAGGTACACCAAAGCATGGGTTTAAAAGTTGACATATTAGGATCAAATTACAGGGAAATGGAAGGGACATGTATTATCCTTGTTCCTATTTAAAGCCTCTAATTTTCCTAGGATACCAGCAAGATGCAACTTTATAGGTTGCAAGAATTGATGGGATCACAGACTGAGAATTAGAAGAAATATTATAGCTCTTCCAGTCTTAACTCCTCATTCTATAAATTAGTAAACAGAGACCCAGAAGGATGGAGTCATTTGCTCGGGTTTACATAGTTATTAAGTTAGCAGGGTCAGAATTTGAGCTAATGTTTTCCGACTTCCAATTTGGTGTTTTCCTCCATCTATTTCACAACCCTCCTTCATAATCCCAGATGCCTCTTGTCCAATATTTATAGGTTTCTTTAGAATATTCTTTTTTAGATTAATATAATTTATTTAACATAACTGTTTCAGTATTATTTTTAATATTTAAAAATATTATTCAAAAATTTTTAACATTCTTTTTAAATTTTAAGTTCCAAATTCTCTTCCCACCTCCCTGATTCTCCCCCATCCAGCGAGAAGACAAGCAATATGATATGAATTACACATGTAAAAGCATGTAAAACATATTTCCACCTTAGCCGTATTTAAAAAAAAACAACAAGAAAAGTAAAGTGAGAAAATAATACTTCTATTTCACTCAGTTCATCAGTTTTCTCTCTGGAGGTGGATAACATTTTTTCATCATGAGTCCTTTGGAATTTTCTTGGATCATTGTATCGATCAAAATAGCCAAGTCTTTCACAGTTGGTCATCATTACCACATTGCTGTTATTGTGCACAGAGATTTCCTGGTTCTTCTCACCTAATTTTGCATCTTTTCATATAGGTCTTGCCATGTTTTTCTGAAACCACTCCCTCATCTTTTCTTATAGTATAATCACAATCATTTACCACAACTTGATCAGCCATTCCCCAATTGATGAACATACCTAATTGTTTTCTAGTTCTTTGTCACCACACAAAGAGCTGCCATAAATAGTGAACCTATTTTCCCTCATCCCCTTCAACGTTTGTCATTTCTGATATAGGTGAGATGGTACCTCAGAATTGTCTTAATTTGCCTTTCTCTAGTCAATAATGATTTAGAACATTTTTATATGACTAGCTAGTTTTAATTTTTTTTAGCTGAAACATTTTAGATTCTGTTCTAGCTTTTTATTTTAACTCTGTGTGTCTTTCTGTTTTAAATGTATCTCTTGTAAACAACATATTTCTGAATTCTGGTTTCTAATCCATTTTGTTATCAACTTCTATTTTATGACAGCTCATCCCTTTCACATTCATAGTTTTGATTACTGTGTTTTGCCCTCTGTCCCAACAGTTTCTTCTCTCTCTTTTTATCCTGTCCCTCCTCAAAAGTCTATTTTGCTTCTAATCACTGGCTCCCTTAATAATCCTTTCTTTTACCAATCCCCTTCCCCCCTTATTTTATTCCCTTTCCCTCCTATTTCCCTATTGGGTAAGTTACATTTCTATAAATGACTCTGTGTGTGTGTGTGTGTGTGTGTATGTGTTTGTGTATCCCTCTTTGAACCAATTCTGATAAAAGATGTTCAAGCATCTCTCACCACCCCACCATTTCTCCCTCCATTGTAAAAGTGCTTCCTTGTGCACCTCTTTTAGGTAAGAAAATTTCTTCTATCTTCCTCTCCCTTCCACCATCTCCCAGTGCATCCCTCTTTCTTGCCTCTTCATTTTTTTTTTGAGATCGTTCCAACATAATCGACTTAAATTCATAGCCTCTCTGTAAACTCCCTTTAACTGCCCAAATAAAGACAGAGTTCTTACGGGTTACATGTATCATCTTCCCATATACACACTTTAACTTTATTGAAACCTTTATGATTACTCTTTCATGTTTACCTTTTCATGCTTCTCTTGAGTCTTATGTTTGAACGTCAAATTTTCTATTCAATTCTGGTCTTTTCATCAGGAATGCTTGAAAGTCCTCTATTTTATTAAACATCCATTTTCCCCTTGAAGGGTTATACTAAGTTTTGCTGAGTGGGTAATTTTTAATTGTTGCTTAGGAGCTTACTAGCTCCTTTGCTTTCTAGAATATCATATTCCAAGCTCTCAAATCCTTTAATGTGGAGGCTGCTAACTCTTGTGTAATTCTTACTGTGGCTCCATGATATTTGAATTATTTTTTTTCTGACTGACAAAATAATTTCTCTGACCTGGCAGCTCTAAAATTTGGCTATAATATTCCTGAGAGTTTCCATTTTTGGATCTCTTTCAGGAGGTGATCAATGGATCCTTTCAATTTCTATTTTACCCTCTGATTTAACATATTGGGATGACTTTTTTTTTGATAATTTCTTGAAATATGATGTTTAAGCTATCTCTTTTATCATGGCCTTCAGTTAATCCAATAATTCTTAAATATCCTTAATCTATTTTCCAGGTCAGTTGCTTTTCTGGTGAGATATTCCACATTTTCTTCTATTTTTTTTCATTGTTTTGGAATTTATTTGATTGTTTCTTGATTTCTCATACAGTCATTAGCTTCCACTTGTCCAATTCTAATTTTGAAGAAATTATTTTCTTCAATGAAATTTTGTACCTTTTTCTAATTGGCCAAATCTCCTTTTCAAGGCAGTTTTCCCTCCATAGGATTTTTATACCCCTTTTTACCATTAGTCCTATTCTGTTTTTTAAGGTGCTACTTCAGTAGCTTTTGTGCCTCTTTTATCAAGCTGTTGACTCTCTTTTCACAATGTTCTTCCCTTGCTTTCATTTCTTCTTCCAATTTTTCCTCTACTATTCATATCTCTTTCCTTAATTCTTCCAGAAATTCTTTTTTTTTAATCTTGGAGGGGAAGACCCTCAGAGTTTTTTTTTTTAATTTTTTTTTTTTAGGCAATTGGGGTTAAGTGACTTGCCCAGGGTCACACAGCTAGTAAGTGTCAAGTGTTTGGTCTGAGGCCAGATTTGAACTCAGGTCCTCCTGACTTCAGGGCCAGTGCTCTATCCACTGCGCCACCTAGCTGCCCCCAGAAATTCTTATTGGGCTTGTTTTCATTCGGCAATTTTTCTTTGAGGCTTTGTTTGTAGCTGTTTTCACACTGTTGTCTTTTTCTGAGTTTGTCTTTCTCTTCCCTGCCAATATAGTAGCTTTTTATGGTCAAATTCTTTTTTGGTTGTCATTTGCTCATTTCCCAGCCCATTTCTTGACTTTGAACATCATGTTAAAGCTGGAGTCTGCTCACCTGGGCATGAGGAAGCATCACTCTTCCCTAAGCTTCACTCTTTTTCATGCAGCAATTTTCACAGCTAGTTCTGGGGGTTTGCAAGTTTTTGGTGTTTCCAAGGTGGTGTGATCTGGAGAGAGGTGTGGTCACTGTTTTCATGGTTTGCACACGGTCTTTACCCAGGAAAGGCTCCTGCTCCCTTGTGACTGACTCATCACTTATCTCCACCCTGGAATTGTGGCTTAGAACTGTATATGGCAATAGAGTTGCCAATCAGCACCAGCTATATCCAGTGCCAGCATAGAGTCCCCTGTACTCTTTTTTTCTGACCAGTTGTCTGACTCCCTTACCATTTCTGGGCTGAAAGCTTCCAAAGCGGTTGCTGCTGCTCTGTGTGTGGGTCCTACAAAGGCCTCCAATCTGGCATCACAAATTTCTGCTGCCCTCTCAAGTTTTCTTAGGCCAGAAAAAATGTCTAACCTTGACCTTTTGTTGGCTCTGCTTCTCCAAAATTTGATTCAAAATATTATATTATATTTTTAGAGGGAAATATTGAGAGAGTTGAGCTGGTTTGCCTCTAATCTGCCATCTTGGCTCTGCCCTAGTCCTCAGCCTTTTTAAAATAGATTTCAACCTCCATAGTCTTTTGTGGCCAAATTAGGTTGAGAAATATTCTTTTAAATCATAAATTTAAAATTTCTGGAGTTTCTAATATTTTTATAATGGATAATGTCTTTCTGGCATCTCAGTAAAGATCATCCATATATTTAAACCTCACAAGGAAATTCATCATCCCCAATATTGCAGATTTAAAAAAATATTATTACAAAAATCAGATTAGTCAATTTAACAAGGATATTCTGAATCAAGTATTCATTATTCTTGTATTAAGGCTCAAAACACAAGCAAATGAGGACATATTTTAAATCATCATCTTAGGAGTCACCCCTTACACACCCTGCCCTGCCATATATATATGGATAGGTATAGTTCTCATAACCAATCCTTTTGCATGGTAGGCACTTAATAAATGTTGATTCAATGACATTCACTTGAATGAATGATTGATAATAATGGCATTGATTCCTATTGGAAGCTTATTCAAACTGTGGAAAGCAGATTTTAAATATTTATCAATCTAATGTGGACTGGCTAAAATAATGCATTAATAATAACAACAGAATTGAGGAAATTTAACTAGGGTGGGAGCATCCAGACTTTGTCTTAGAGTGCCAAATTCTGAGAGTACAATTGAGTTCAAGACCCAGTTACCAAGAATAATAATTTAAAGGACAAAACTACCAAAATCACTGACAACTATCCCAAAACAGTGAGCTCCTCCCTGTCCATGGCTAGCCCTGTTTCTTTTACCAGTGACCACTTCATCAAAGAGTATTCTGGAGTCTTTCTCTAATTTGTGCCTTGTTGCCCAAAGTCAAGGTCACAAGCCTACCTTCAATTGTATTTGTATTTAAAGTTGATTTGATAGCCCTTTTAGTGTGTACTGTTTGCCCCAGCCACCAGAGTTGCTAGTTATGGCTCTGTAGAATAGCTTTGTATTTTGGGGTTGATTCTTTTTTTCTTCTAGGCAATGGGGTTAAGTGACTTGCCCAGGGTCATACAACTAGTAAGTGTCAAGTGTCTGAGGAGGGATTTGAATTCAGGTCTTTCTGACTTCAAGGCCAGAGCTCTATCTACTGTGCCATCTACTTGCCCCTGAATTGATTTTCCTCGAATCATTTTCAAACTCTTTCCTTTAGATCCTACTCTTATTCATTCCTTAATTCTATTGCCCATATTCAAGTTCTAGTCAATTTATCAAGGGGAAAAAAAAAAGAGGAAACAAGTTAAGGAGATTGGGCAGAGTAATGCAATGAACTGGATCCAGGTATCCTGATTGCCAGTCCAATGCTTTATAACCCACTCCATTCTGCCAGGCCCTCTCCCTCCATCCCCTACCTCTTTACTATTAGTAGACTTGTTTTCCATATATGATTGCTTTATTGCATAGGTAGTCATAGAGTCTTAGCCAGTGACATCCACTTAAAGCTCCCACTTGCTTACTCATTCCAATGAGTACAACAAGGTTTCTGGCAGTGATGGTATTTAATGAAGCAATCCCAGAACATCTTTGCTCATTGTTTGCTTTCTGCTTTGATTTGCAAACTCAGTGTAATCTCGCAGAATCTGTCAAGGGATGACAGGGTCTCTTAGCAAGAGAACTCACACTTAAGGAACTCAATGAGACCAAACTGGTCTTTTTTCCTTCTTTTTTTTTTTAATTTAATTTAATTTTTTCAGTGAGGCAATTGGGATTAAGTGACTTGCCCAAGGTCACACAGCTAGTACATGTCAAGTGTTGGGTCTGAGGCCAGATTTGAACTCAGGTCCTCCTGACTTCAGGGCAGGTGCTCTATCCACTAAGCCACCTAGCTGCCCCTATTCTTCCTTCTTTTACTCCTTTCGATTACATGAAGGTGGACAAAGAATCAGATTCCTTTAGGACTCTTTGAAAGTCATGGACTAGCTCAACTTTGTATCTTTCCAAGAGGCAGTATAAGGTAATGGATCTGGCTTTAGGAAAGTGTGAGTTTAAATCCCACCTCCAATCCTTAACTAGCTGTCATTAGTGAAGTCACAATTTCTCTGCCCTTTTGTTATCTCATTCTAGCCTTTTCTGAATCTTAGTATTTAACTCAATGGAGTGATATGTGACTCAAAAGGTGTAAGGAATGCAAATCATTAAATAAAATCAGTTGTTAATATTATCTAGCACAATATTTTGCTCTATAGGCATTTGAGAAATGTTTGTTAAATGAATGGGAGTAATGCGGTGTAGCTGGACCAGACTGAAGTGACCTGGATTCAAATTATAAATTTTTTATTTACTAGCTATTTGACTGTTTCCTCATCTTTAAACTGGAATTTTAATAGCTTTTGGTGATGGACTTGAAATGTGGAAGATCTGCTTTGATTATGCCTCAGGCACTTAAGAGCTGTGTGACCCTGAACAGAATTCTCTAAGCCTGAATTTTCTCATCCATAAAGTGAGGCTAAAAATAACACTTATCTCTCAGGGTCTGGTTGAAGAAAACAAGAGATGGCAAAATGTTTTGGAAATCTTAAAGTTCTATATAAATGTGAATTGTTATTATGAGTAAGTCAATTAGTCAAAAGCATTTATTAAGCTCTTACTATGTGCTGGACTCTAAACACTGAGAATACAAATACAAATTAAATGGAAGACTGTCCCCGCCCTCAGGGAGCTTGCATTTTAATGGGAGAAGACAATAAATAAAAAAAATCTAAAAAGGAGAGGGAGGAGGAGTTGCAAGTGTAAGGGGACCTGGTAGAGAGAGTCCAAAGTGCACCTGGAAGATGAGTGAAGACATAGCTGGCCTAGGAGCCTTTCTTAAATGGAGCTTCTGGGAAGAGCCATATAATCAGAGAGAGCGGCCACAGAATGTAAAATACTTCTAATTTATGAATTCCAGGACTAGAGTGATCTTCTGAGATAAAGAGTCTTTAGGGGCAAGTATGGTAGGGAATGTCTGGAATATAGCCTAGACAACTTTCATAAACATTATTATTATTATTTCATTGGAAAAGGGACTCTTGAAGAAATATGTGAAGACATCATCCTCTGCTAGTGTAGGTCAATAACAGTTTTGAAACTTGGCAGTAGTTCAGTTACCTGGGACACGAACAACCTAAATGACAGTGTCACAGTCACCAAAATGGGACATCTTAAACCCAACATGTCTAAAAGTAAACTCATTATCTTTGAGGAGATTGTGGGTGAGGTACTGAGAAGGAACGCAAACATTCAAGGACCACAAATCAATCAGTTTATTACTCACAGACAAGCAAACATGTACCTCCCCAGGCCTTCAGTCCCATGGACAAGAATAGAAAGTATCAAAGACATATGGTAGGGTGTGTACTCCAGTCAGGAGTCCAGAACTCTGGGTATCTGATGATATATTCCATCACTCTTGCTGAGTAGATTCATAGGAACCAAGAGAGAAGAGAATTTTAGGGGTAGCCAATCAGACTGTGATTCTCCCTGCTCCCCTAAGACCCTGCATCTCTCCCACTTATCAAGGAAAGTTTGTTAACCTTGCATATCTAAATTACATTAAGTTTGCTAAACTGATTAAGATCTGGAGAACTTTGCATTTCTTGCCTAAATGAAACTTCCAGAACCAATTATTGGGTACATAAGAATTTTAAGGTGCATAGGCAGATTAATTCGTGATGATTATCAGGTTCTATCAGCTCAGGCCTAGCAATAGGCCAATCCTCACATTATCTTTCTTTCCAAACCCTCCCCTTTTCCTAATTTCAATATTACTTTTAGGGTACGACCATCCTTCCAGTCACCCAGACTAGCAACCTAGGTGTCACCCTTAATTCCTTACTCTTTCTCATCCCCAATATACACTCTATTGCCAAAGCATATTGATTTAACCTTTGTTACATTTCTCAGATATGCTCCTCTTTTCTCCTCTGATAATGTCACCACCTTGGTGCAGGTCCTCATACCGTTCACTTGGACTATTGCAATAGACCTACTGATCAGTCTGCCTGCTTCTGGCCTCTCCACAGTTCAGCCCATACTCCACTTAGCTGTCAAAGTGATCTTCCCAAAGCACAGGTCTAACCAAGTCACCACCCTACTCTACTTACTAAACCTTAGTGGACTCCTATCCCCTCCAGGATCAAAAATAAAATTTTTTTGTTTGAATTCAAAGATCTTTATTTTTACACAATACACATCCCACATACTCTGCTATCCAGTGACACTGGCCTCCTTGTTGTTCCTTGAGAAAAAAATTCCATTTCTAGACTCTAGGCATTTGCATTGGATGTCCCCCTTTCCCAAAATGCTCTCCTTCTTCATCTCTGCCTCCTAACTTTCTTGGCTTTATTCAAGTCCCGACTAAAATCTCGTCTTTTATAAGGAAGATTTCCCATTCCCTCTTAAATCTAGAACCTTCCCTCTGCTGATTATCTCAAATTCCTCCCGTACATATCTTGTTGGAACATAGCTGTTTGCATGTCGTCTCCCCTAATGTACTGTGAACATCTTGAAAGCTGAGTCTATCTTTTGCCTTTCTTTGTATCCCCAGTGCCTAGCACAGCGCTTCGCACAAAAAGAGGCACTTAATAAATGTTTATTGACTCACTGACTGATC
>NW_020954596.1:21372086-21432037 GCF_900497805.2 Vombatus ursinus | reverse complement strand
CTCTCCTTCTTCATCTCTGCCTCCTAACTTTCTTGGCTTCATTCAAGCCCTGACTAAAATCTCGTCTTTTATAAGGAAGATTTCCCATTCCCTCTTAAATCTAGAACCTTCCCTCTGCTGAGTATCTCAAATTCATAAAAGCTGTTTTAAAGCATTTGAATGACTGCCTTTTGGAAGAGGGATTAGGCTTGTTTTACTTGTAGGGGCAGAGCTAGGGGCAATTGGTTGAAGTTTCAGAGACATATTTCACCTCAATATATGGGGGAAGAAAATAAAAAGTCCTTTGATTCATTGGATTTTAAACTAAAGTTTTAGAAGAATCAGAATCTCCTAGAATCTCTGAATTTCAGAAATGGAAAGATGTAAAGTTGGAAGAAATCCTGGAGATCAATAAATACATGAGCATCTATTAAACTCCCACTATATATCAATTGCCAAATGCACAGTATTATGGAAAGTTTAAGTTGTAAAGGGACCTTACAGATATTCTACCAAGGGTGGGGAACCTGCAGCCTTAAGGCCATATGTGGCTTGCTAGGTTCTCCAGTAAGGCCGTTTGACTGAAAAAGGCCACACTTGAGCACCTGGAGGGCCACATGTGACCTTGAGTCCACAGGTTCCCCACGCCTGGTAGAATAGTAGTGTCTAGAATCTAGATAAACCTAATTTACAAATAAAAAAATTGGGACCCAGAAAGATGACTTAGTCAAAGTCCAGGATTTGAACCCAGGCCTCTTGATTCCAAATCCTGTGCCTTTTCCACTATACTATACTCCCTTTCAAATGATAGAGTTTTTCCTGAGCACTTCTTTTGTAATAAGTGAAGCAAAACCTACTAAGAATCACAGAATCATAGATACTTAGAGGTGGCAAGGTTTTCAAAGGTCATTTAATCCACTTTCCCATTTAAGTATTTATAGTACCACTACACTATGAATACTGAGCTATAGAATGGACCTGAATTATGTGGTATATGTCCCATTAAGACTTTTCACACATGGAAAGGAACACCCCTACCCTTATTCTCACCAACCCAGTGATACTGAATCTCAGGTGACTGACCCAACAATAAATGCCTCCCATCCCAACCACCACCTCTTGCTGCCCATTCTCTCATTCCTAGCTACATTAAACTTACTCTTCCAATGAATCACTCTAGATCTGTTAGCACTTGCTTCAGTGCCCTCTGGAATTCTTGCTCCATAATTAACAATTTCCTCTTAATTTTATACTGCTTTCTTTTCTGCTCCTTTCATCTTCTGGTTTTATACTTGCCCTAGTGACAGTGTGTCCCTGGACACCATCTCCAGTACTGGTTGTACTTTCTTTCATTCCTCTTGACAATTTGCCCTGACAGAGAAGGCAGAATGCATTTTGCTCTCTATTTTCTTCTCCAGACTTTCCCTCTGCCACCATCATTTAGCAACCTTCCCTCCTTTGAGGTTCACTTTATACAACTTTATTCCCAAATTCAGAACCTGGTATCAGTCATCTACTAGCTTCTTAAGGTGCCTTTCTTTCTCTTTTGAGAAGTTTAATATATGTTTTTCAATCATCCTCTACCCCTACTCCTATCTATATGTTAACATGCATATTGATATTTCCTCAAATGATCATTTTTAAAGTACTTCAATTTACTCAACTCTCTGAATCTACTCTTTCATTCTTTCTTAACCTGATACAGGAATGGTCCCATCCTTGAGAGTTCTATCATTCCATTTTTATAATCAAGCACTCTGACATTCCTTCAACAGATCACAAACCCTTTTCTTACATCTTTCCCATGAGAAAAACCCTCCCTTCCCAATCTAAACCCAATGCTTAACTGGTTCTACTATATTCAATACTCAATTCTCAAATTCCTTCCCCCCTTATCTTTTTGCCACCTGTTCCTTGCAATACTTTAACCATGAATTATATCCTCCTCCTCTACTGTTACTCACTCACAGACTACAGAATGCAAGAAACCACAAAATTGATCTGACAGGATACACTACAAATTTATCCTATTTTATCTCAACTGCATCCTCATCAAATCAAGGAAGTCCTTTTACTTCCTCTTATACTTTATTGAAAATTTACAGGACATTCTCTATGAGCACTCTCTTTTCTTCTCTCTTCATCTTATAACCCCTTGACAGCATTCTCTGTTCTCTTATCTTCTGCTCTAGTCTCTAAAGAAAAGACTCTTTTACTTACGAAGGCCAATACACAACATATGCCTTTGATCCAATTCCCATTTGTTTTCTCCAGAAAATTACCCCTAACATCACCCCTTCTCTTTTTTAAAACATTCAATTTTTTTCCTTTCTGTCCCTACTACCTAAAAATACACCCCAGCTTCTCTCATCTAAAAAAAAATCATTACATCATCATCTCAAGCTACCATCCTAAAGCTTCCTTCCCTTTCTCAGCCAAACCCCTAGAAAACAGCAGCAGCAGCAACAACAATGAACCTATCTATACTCAGTGCTTCTTTTCTCTCTCTTCTCACTCACTGCCTTCGGAATCTGTTTTCTGACCTTATCAATCAACTAAAAGTGCTGTCTCGAAAGTCACACTTAGTTTTTTGTTGTCAAATCTGATGGCCTTTTCACAATTCCCATTCCTCTTGACTTCTTAACAGAACTTGTCATCATTCATGTTGATACTCTCTCCTATCTGACAATCTATGACATTACTTCTTCCTGCTTTTCTTTCTGCTCGTTTCCTTTTCCTGGATCATCATACACATCTCATTTCCTAACTGCAGATGTATCCTCATCTATTGTGATCCCCATTTTGTTCTCTCTACATTTTCTCATCCTCGACCTCATCAGCTTCCCTATGTCATCTCTATGTAGATGAGTTCTAGAACTATAGATTCAGTCCTAGTTTCTCTCCTTAGCTCTGGTCCCACATGAATGTCTATTAGACATTTCAAAATAGATATCCCATAAATATCTTAAACTCAATGTGTCCAAAATAGAACTCATTATCTTTCACTCTAAACGCTTGTCTATTCTGAACTTCCATATGTCTGTTTAGGAAATTCTTCCTCCCGTCCAGTTACTGGGGTTTAAAACCTCAGGGTCATCCTTGACTCCTTACTTTCACCACTTTACATATCTGATCAGTTGCTAAATCTTATTGTTTCTACCTCAACATATCTCTCACATATAGTATGTTCCTTTCTCTCCACTCACAAAGTTCAAGCCTTCATTGTCTTTCACTTGAATTATTGCAATAGTCTTCTGACTATCCTCTCTGCCTTTAGTTTCTTCCCAGTCCTGTGCATCCACCACACAGCTGCAAAGTGATCATCCTGAAGTGTGAGTCTGACCCTATCATTCCTACTCTCAGTAAATTGCTAGGGCTCCCTATTACCTTTAGGATACAGAACAACCTCCTCTATTAGTTTTTAAAGCTCCGAACAACCTGGGCCAACCACTTGCCCAGATTTATTGTATTTTATTTATTCTCTTTCATACTCTTTATGGGATAGTCAAATTGGCCCACTTACTGTTCTCCCCTCTTTCATGACACTCCATTTCTCACCTTTGTGCCTTTGCACTGAGTGTCTTTTGTGTTTAGAATATAAACCCTCTTCATCTCTGCCTCAGAATTCCTGATCCTCTTTATGATCCAGCTCATTGTTCAGCTGCAAATGTTCTCTTCCACAGACAATAAATATGCCTCCAAAAGCACACTTATTCATGTACACATTGCCTCCCTCATTAGAGCATAAGCTCTTTGAGGGCAGGAACCATAACCTCTTTTCTTTAACTCTCCAAAGTCTATCTCCACATCATCTTCCTACCCATCTATTTTTCTCTATTTATACATCAACCACTCTAGTTCAAAACCTCCTCACTTGTCTTCTGGACAGTGGCAATAACCTCTTAATTACTTTTACAGTCTGAATATTTCTCCTTTCCAATCCATCCTCCATACAACCTGCTAAAATGGTTTTCTTAAAATGAGTGTCTGGCCATATTACCACCGCTTGCCTTACTTACTAAATGCCTGTGGTTACCTATTACCTTTAGAATAAAAGATACACTTTTTTTGTAAATATTTGAAGTTTTTTACAACCTGGGTCCCATCCTACCTTTGGGTTAAAAACAACTGGTTGGTAGCCATAACCATGTGACATTTTGCTTGAATGCAATTTCAAAAAAATTTTTTTACTCTAAATGACTCATGCTAGACCCATTCTTTCAGGAAAAATATTGTTGCTGACTCCACAGAACTTGCTCCAGTCTCCTGGAGAGGTTTCCACAGACATCTAAAATGTCATTTCAATACAAATGCATAGCCTGGTCCATAGATGGCAGTACTCTTTCATTCTTGTAAAGGCATTTTTGAAACTCCATTTGCTACTCTGGCCCTGCAATTTGGGCTTCAGCATTGCAAACAATGTATTTTAGACTGGCCAGCTAGTGAAGGAAAACACATTTTCTTGATCCAGTTCAAAACCTTGGAAACTAACCTATTTTTCACATCAGGAATTTTAATGTGCCTGAAAATGTTGAGAATCTAGCTCATAAAAACAATATATAAGCAGGGCGTCAGTTTTAATGGCTTACAATATAAATAAATAACACATTACCTAAGAACGGGTCAATCATGCAGGAAAAGGAAGCAAATGAAAAATTAGAAGCTGCTTGTTATTGGGGTGGGAACAGCACAGGATAGGGAGCTTAGAGACGAGAATTCTAGCCCAGCACTGCAACTAAATGCCACCAACTCGCTCTGTGATCATGGACAAATCATTTGTCCTCTTTGAGACTCAGTTTCCTCCTCTAAAAAATTAATCAATTAGAGTAAATAACCTCTGAGGTACTTTCAAGTTTTCATTGTTGAGATTCTACTATTCTGGTCACTATGCACACCACAAATAACTAGATCTAGGTTCAGACTTGGGCATGTTGTATTTGTATATATTGTGCTGTATATATATCTGCCTATATGTTATAGACACAAATATACAAATATATACATACAAATACATATGTATATGCATATATTTGTATATCCAGGGGTGGGGAACCTGTGACCTTGAGGCAGTGGCTTTCTAGGTCCTTGGGTGCAGCCTTCTGACCAAGTTTTACAGAACAAATCTTTTTATTAAAGGGATTTGTTCTGTGAAGTTTGGATTCAGTTAAAGTGCCTCAAAGGCTGCTTGTTCCCCACCCCTGAATATGCATATATACATTATGTACATACACACAAACTCTTACAACCCAAGCATAAATATTTCTCTCTCTCTTTCTTCCTCTCTCCCTTCCTTTTTTATCTTTCTACTTAGCTTTATCTGGGACAGTGATTTCATTGGTGAAGAGGTTAAAGCATCTTCCTCCACAACTCAGCTCTAACTTGTACCCTTAAAGGGTTGCCTGGGGACAATGAGACATCAGTTGACTTGTCCATGATCAGATAGCTAACATATGTCAGTGGTCGGGGTGTGAACCCAGGTCTTCTTGACTCTGAGAATGGCCTTCCATCTGTTAGGCCAGACTACTTCTACTCCTAGTAGAAGTTTCTACTTCTAGTAATACTTCTACTCTACTACTCCTAGTAATAGCAGGTGACATTAGTAGTATATTAAATATATTATCTCATATGAACCTTAGAACCATCCAATGAGATAAGTACTACAAATATTATTACCCCCATTTTAAAGATGAAGAAACTGAGGCTAAGAGAGCTGAATGACATGAAAATGGATACACACACTTCTATACACATCATCTCTATTTATATGTCAGTTTCCTTGGTAATTGAAATCATTCATTTTTTTAAAAAAAATTCTTTGTATCCCCAAGCACCTAACATAGTGCCTGGAACATAGTAGATACTTGATGAATGTATATTGATTGATTTATGTCTATATCAGTATGCATGTATGCTTGCATGTATAACATATACATGTGTATTTTTAATCTTCAGGAATATATATATATATTACATATATATTATATGTATATGCACAATATTATATAATATATTTATATTATATATGTTTTTAATCTTTAAGAGCATGTATATGTACACATACATATATGCTAGCTTATATTTGTTTATATGTGTATATATGCAAATATATGTATAGCTTAGGTGCATATGGTATATATACACACACATATGCCACATACATATACACATACCATATATGTATATAACTAAGGATTAAATAATCATTCTAAAATGAATATATCTATATTGCTAAAGAGCACCAGTATTCTCAATTGGAATCCTTTGATATCTAACCATACTCCAATGGATATCATCCATTTTGGAACTCCTTGAAATGATGCAAATCAAAGCCTATCTATTCTTATCTATTCCTTTTTTGTATTTTACTAAAAATTGACCAGAGAGGGTCCACACAACATGCTGGGAGAAATTCTTGCTTTATGACAACTAAGCATGTAGAAATATAAACATAATACTCTTTCCTATGGACCTACCCAAACCATTTTGAAATGATGCCAGTTGTCCCTTGGCCCTCCTCCTCCTTCTCTACCCAGTGTAACTTAAATTCTGCTTCTGCCACCCAGGGCTTTAAGAACTAAGCTTTCACTATATATTGCCTCCATATCATAAACATATTCATATCCTTATAGCAACCTTTCTGACTCCATCTCCCTTTAGATGTTGTCTTCCTGTCTATAATTAAGCCCTTAAGGAGTTTAGATTCTACCGATCCATCTTTCCAATGTTTTAGATACTTCTAATAATTTCTCTTCTGTCTCTGCCACCATCCAAGGCACAAATGAGAGGAAAAACAAACCAACAACCTTCTTCTTTTACTCTCTTAGGCTGTCTGAGTACAGAATACCAACTTGCCAAGTGCATGAAGCTTTACTCCAGCTTCATATGTTGGGTGAAAAACCAGTATGTTTGGGGTGATGTCAGTTGTGGAGGTGGGACTGTGGTCACAATATGATATCTGTGCATTGAAGAGTAGGACATACATAAATCATTCTCTAGTCAAATCTGGAAGGACTGTGACCTCACAAATGGATATGAACTGTTCCATATTGGAAATGAGACATTAGTCCAGAGGGGGTTAGGTGAGTTGAAAAGAAGTGAACAAAGTATTATCCTGAATGCTAATTACCTCCTTATAAGGCCCTTCTGTTTTACCCAGAATTGATGATGGTTAAGTACTATTCCCTTTCTACTAATGTTTCTCCACTAGGGCTTTCATAACTCTAGGCGAATTATATTCAAGTGAAGAATCATTTTTCACTATGTCTGACACTATAATAAGTTTCATCATTTTTGGCAACTTAGCTGCAGTTTTACCATTATTGAAATTAGAATTACATCCATTAGTACCCCAGATCAATTTATTTAAAAGGACACCCAGTGTCTCTTTGGATGGGCAATGACGGGTTCAAATCCTGGCTCTGCCACTAACTACCTGTGTGACCTTAGGTAAGTCATTTCACATCTTTGAACCTCAGTTTCCTAATCTCTCAAATGAGGAGGGTGAACTAGATGATTTTAAGGTCTGGATATATTATTTTATATGCCCATAATTACCTGTATCCCTTTTCATTCCCTCCTACCTCAATCTCTCTTGCTGAGTCACCTTCCTTTAGCCTATTAGCAAATCACTTCACCTCAATGCCTCTGAATCTATTTCTGGAAAAGAAAGATGGAACTTTCCAGCTGAATATTTTTCTTTCTAAAAGCACTTTGCAATTTTTGGAAGCAAGACACTATGCAAATACAATTATGAACAGTATTCATTCACCTAAAATCTGGCATCTTTATGACACTTATTGAAAGATGAATTCTTTTTAGAATGAAAAGTATCTCAAGATCTGCAAATTCTGCTCAGTACTTTATGGTATTTACAAAATAGAAGCTCATACTACTTATTAATGAAAGATATTTGCTCACCCACTCTTCATACATTTGGCATCTCTAAATATTGAAAGACTTCACTCCTCCTTTATTCCCACTTTCCTTTCCTTTCCTTCTTTTTTTAAAGAACATTTTCTAAAAGGACCAATCCCGGATTCAATCGTTCCTAAGTTTGCATTTAAAAGTTTGCATTTTTGCCATCTTTTGAATGTGAAGAAAATCCTCATATTTATTTTAATTTGGGTACTTCTATTAGCAGTAATTTGGAACAAGTCCTCATGTAGTTGAAAATAGATTGCAATTGAAAGAATTTGTTCACATTCTTTGTTGCATATTCATATTGTTTAGAGGGAAATGGTTCTTGGTCCTATGTTATAGTGGTAAATGTCTCTATATATTGGATAACAGACCTTTTCAAGAGATATTAATGGATGTATGGGCTGTTCAAGGAGGACTGGGACCTTTGATGTGAGGGCTTGCCAAGCCCTTTTCAGGGTTGTGCATCCAACTTTGGTGTTCATTTGGTATTCTATTCTCACTTGTCTCCAAGAAGCTACAGCATGTGCAACAGCCACAACCCATTTCACCAGACAGGCTAAACTAGTTTGAGGGTAACCAAAAAACTTCAAACCTGCCAGTGAATTAAGGAATATTTACCACAAGCATATAAAGACTTTCCCCACAGTGGAATAGCCAAATGACAAAATTTGTTCCAACAGTCACGAAAGTGGCCAGAACAGTCACTAGGAGCACTTAGAGCTTGGTCAGACATTGAAGATGCCAAAGTCATCCATTGCATCCAGGGCCATTGCCAGACCTCTTGACTTTTGTCTTGCCACTGGAATTTGATGATTCTGGAAGAGAGAGTGAGGCTGATGACTTTGTGCAACTCTGTCTCATTTAAATCCAATTCACACAGGAGTCAATATATCACCCTGTGATGTCATTGACCCTCTTTGAAAATGAAGAATAAATAATAGCAATACAACATTCCCCCTGTTCCAATGAATAGATTCTATTATCATCTCAGTTGCATTGATTTTATCTGTGTGAAAGATTTTAAATTTCACATAATTGAAATTATCTATATTATCCTTTGTAATCATCTGTTCCTTATTTTAACCATAATCAAAAATGGTACCTCTTTTCCCTTCAATTCTTGAAAATGCATACTATGATCTTTTATATTTGTGCATCGATTTGCAAATTATTTTGATGCATGGCATAAAATGCTGCATTAAACCTTCTACTCAGCAAACTACTTTCCAGGTTTTCCAGAAATTCTTCTCAAATATTTCAAATACATCTTCAAATCCTTCCCCAAGTAGTTTATATTCTCAGATTAACTGAACAACAGGCCTCTGTGTTTGGACATTTTAAATTCTTACTTACCTGTTTTGATCCACAAATCTACTTTTCTATATTTCAGCCAGTATCAAGTGGTTTTGGTGCTTCTTCTTCTTTTTTTTTGACCAAGATTCCTAGACTAATAGTCCAAAAGAATTCCATTGATAAAGTTTAAGTAGCTTTTAGCTAGAGATTTTCCAAAGCTTTCCATGATGTTCTCATGGAAAGTGTATATTGATGGATGATGCAGGTGCATAGATTCATAAAGGATTGAAAGGCTTGCCCCAAAGAGTAGTTATTGATGATTTCAACAATGACTTGGAAGGGCATCTCCAGTGGAGTGCCTTAGAAAATTGTGTTTAGGGGGGCAGCTAGGTGGCACAGTGGGAAGAGCACTGGCCCTGGATTCAGGAGGACCTGAGTTCAAATCCAGCCTCAGACACATAACTCTTACTACCTGTGTGACCTTGGGAGGTCACTTAACCCCACTGCCTAGCAAAAAAGAAAAAAAAAGAAAAAAAAGAAAATTGTGTTTAGCCCTGTGATCTTTAGTATTTATACAATGAAGAGATAAAAAGCATAGATAACATGCTTATCAATTCAGAAGATGACATAGAACTGGGAGGCAGAGCTAACACAAAGGACGACATTTGAATCAAGATTCAAAAGGATCCTGAGAGGCTGGAATATTGGACTGAATCTAATAGATTGAAATTTAGTTGGGATAAATGTAAAATCTTAGACTTGATTGAAAAATCAACTGCACATGTATAGAATAAGGGACAGAATTTTTTTTTTTTTTTTTGCAAAAAGATCTGGGGTAATAGTAGACTCTGAAGATAACTTACTCAACAGTGTGATGCAACAGCCAAAAAACTGTGTTATGGGAGGGACAATGTGCAAGAATATGGAGGTGATAGTCCTATCAATTCATGTAACTAGGTGGAACAGTGGATAGAGTACTGGGCCTCCAATCAGGATGACTTGAATTTAAATCTAGCCTCAGACATTTACTAGCTGAGTGACCATGGGTGAGGCACTTGACCTCTGTCTATTTCCATTTCCTCATATGGTAAATGAGGATAATCAGACCTTGAGTAGTTGTTGTGAGAATAAATATTATCTGTATTAGCACAGTGACTAGCACATAATTGGCACTTCATATATGCTTGCTAATTTAAAAAAATAAGTCTCTATACTGGTCAGACAACAACTAGAGTATTGTTTCTAGGTTTAGGCACCACATGTCAACAATATAATTGATAAGATGGAGGCTATCTAGAGGAGAGTGACAAAAATGATGATAGGCTTCCAAGATCATGTCATATGTTCAGTCATTTTTCAGTTGTGTCCAGTGCTTTGGGCTTTTCTTGGCAAAGATACTACACTGGTTTGCCATTTCCTTCTCCATCTCATTTAATAGATGAGGAAACTGAGGCAAAAGGGTTAAGTGACTTGCCCAGGATCACATAGCTGATAAGTGTCTGAGGCTAGATTTGACTCCAGAGCCAGTGCTATATCTGCTGTGCCACCTAGCTGCCCTTAGGTCATATGAAGATGGGTTAGAAGCTTTGAGGTATTGGGGAAGAGATGGTAGGGTGCTTGCTAGGTATAGAATTTGAAGAGTTACCATTTGAAAGAGGGATTAAATTTGTAGGCAGAATTTGGCTTAATGTAAGAAAAAAAATATCCTAAAAATTACATCTGTCCAAAATGGAATGGATTGTCTTGGGAAATGGAAGGTTCTCCCTCATTGAGGGTCTTTTATCAATGGCCAGATGCCCACGTGTTGGGAATGTTGTAGAAGGGATCTTGTTCATCTGTAAATTGTACTTGTGGTTTCTTCCAATTCTGTGATTCTATGGCATTGTAATGAAAAATAAAATTTCTGATTTAATTTTAACTCATTGCTGAGTTCATCCAACATTTAATTATCTTCACTTTGTTTCCTTCTTGAAAACTCAAGTTTTTTCCCATTAATTTGGAAAGTATAGAAGAAAATTACTTTTCCAGATTGAAATATTTTTGCTTCCTCATTGTACTTTCCTTGATGGTACCAAATTTTTATGCTTCTCTTGACCATGACACTCTGAATTCTGATTTCTTATTTGGCAGGAATCTCTAAGCATATAAGCTCCTTGAGGGCAAGGTCTATTTTCATTTTTTCTTTGCATCCCAAGCAGTTGAAATAGTCAATGACAAGAGGTAGATGCTTAGTAATGCTTACTGCATTGCATTGAATTGAATTTAAAATGTACACAGGAAGACAATATTTGATTTAAGAGAAGTATAAGGCCCTAGTAATTTCATGAAAGGTGGAAACTAGGTTATTTTTAGATGATCTCTCCCCAGAGGGATAGAAAATAAAAGGATGAGAAAATTTTCCATTTTAGAACAGTTCTGTAAAAGATGAATATTTAACATGGTGCCTGTGGATAGTCCATTAGCAAATTGCCTTCCAACCTGAGTAGCTCCATTTTGATGACTTTGTACAGAAAATAGGTCCTCAGTTGAGTGTTGAGATTTTTTTTTGTACTTATATCCTAATATGATTGAAGTCCGTGCAGTTCCCCGAAGCATGAGATTATAAACATTTCTAGAAATGCTCAGTCAAGTTAATAGCATGTTCATATCTTTAGATTTTGCAAAGCACTTAACATATTTTATTTCATTAGATCTCCACAATAACCTTGTACAATTATTATCACTATTTTGCAGATTGGGAAACTGAACCTCAGAGACATTAAGTGGGTTCTCAATCTCATGTGTTAGAAATGGGGTTCAAATTCTATGAATGATGCTTTCCAATATAATAAGCTGCTCCTCAAATCAAGAGTAGCTGTTCTATGATGATAATTATAGATCACATAGAGTGCTTTAAGCTTTGAAAATTTTTTTGCCCAAGCAACTTTTTAAGACAAATACTTCACATATCAATGACAGGCTTGGAATTCCAACCTGTTCTTCTGTCTCCAAGTCCAGGCCTTTTCCCACCATATCAATCTTTCCATTAATCTGATCAAGAAGAAATGATTGAACAATGCATATTTTTGCCAAATGGCTCTACACTTTTAAGAATTTTCTAATTCTGTTAAATGCTTTCACATCACCTAAAAAGACAATGGAAGCAAACTCAAATTGATAGACAAAATATGGTCCTAATAAACTGCACTGCTGAGTGAATGGAGTATTTCAGAGAATAGTATTCTTTGGTTCTCTTAGACTGACCCAGGAATCCATTTGTCTTAACATGTTTGAAGTGTTTTCTCAAATGTCTGAGTACATATTTTTCTGTCTTAGTTCCTAGGGACCATAACTGAGTGTCTCATTACTAATTGATTTTATGGCCATCATCATGAATATCGAATCTCGTGGTATAAAATTGCACCTGGAGAAGTGGAAAGTGAGAAAAGTTAGGATACTATTGCAGTGATCCTAAGACTTCAATTAAAAAAAATCCCTGATAGAAAAAGCTTGTATATGTACCATCGGCTTGCATTTTTCTTTTTTTCCAATAAATTACTGTACTTCTCTAATTAAATAATCTGTAATTTTCTCAATGCTGTTATCCCCTCTACCAATGCAGATTTCAACTTCTCTATGAATTATTAGAATGTTTTTGGAGGTTTCTGTGGTCCCTCAGGTCACCATGCCATCTTCATAATGAGTCTCCCAGACTTACCCAGACTGCTTCTTGGATGACAAACATAACACACATCACTAGGTCCATATTTGAAACTTCTCTAGTGTGTTAGGATCTTCCAGGGCTTATGCCCTAAAGGCCTTGTATTTGACACCCCTAGGTCACCCTCACACCAAAATGAAACTTTGGAGGCCTTTAATCAAAGAAAAAAAAATAAAAAGATATCTAGCTTCAGCATCATGAAGACCTTGTTCAAGTTCAGCCATTAATGCATATTACCTTTAACGCTAGCAAATCACCTAACTTCTTAATGCCCCAGGAACCTCTATAAGAATATAGAAGGTTGTAAGCCTAGCTCTATTGGTAGAGAAAATTTCCTTAATAAGAGTTCCCTCCAGCATTGAAATTACATATCCCCTCTCTCCTTGAAGGATTAATTTTTTCCTTATTCAGCATTCAGAATCCCCATTATGATCTTCCTTATTGCATAACAAAATTAACAAATTATTTATACATGTTAGTTCATTTACTTAACACAGCCCTATAAGGTGAATGCAACAGGTATTATTTGAGGTAGCGTTTTATAAGTGAGGGAGTTAAGAGTCAGAGAGATTATGTGGTTTACCTAAGATTATACACCATTACGATCACTTTCTATTTTCCAATAACTTTCACTAAAATACCTAGATACTTCACTTTAGGGTGCCACATTTGTTATAAATGTTTGCCCAGTCAAATGGAAAGAATTGCTTATAAAAGAAAAAAGTAGTAAACGTAAGCATTTGGAGAACTAACAACAAAGAAATTTATGTCAGAAAATGCCCTAGACTTTCTTCTCTAACTCCTTCCCTAGTCAGATGTTGTTTTTTATTTCTGCATACAGGACACAGGACAGCTGCTCTCTTCTTCTTGGAAGGATTGTTTATGATCGGCTTTGTATGTATTTTGTTTTTACTTCTCAGTGCATGTGTTGCATTTATATTCCCATCTACCAATAGAATGCAAACTTCTTGAGATCAGAGATTTCCATTTTTCTCTTTGTATCCCTAATGCTTTGAACATAGCAAGTAATTAATGTTTTTTGAACTAAATTGAATTAAGTGGATGCTGGAGAAAACCAAGATTTCACTCAAACATCTTTTGATAAACCTATTTTTATTACAAACTAGGATGGTAGGGAGGGTCTGATATGTGATGAATCAATTGAAAATAGTGATGAATACACACAGAGTTAAAATAGGGGGTTGGAGCAGAAACTATTGTGCTTCAGCTGAAGTAAAAATAAATAGCAGGGGTAGCAATCATGATCTCAGACAGAGCAAAAGCAACAATTGACCTAATTTGAAAAAATAATAAGAGAAACCATATTTTGCTAAAAAGGTACCATAGACAATGAAGTAACATTCAAATTTTTTACAGCAAGTTTCTCAAATAAAGACCTCTTCTCTCAAATATATGGGAAACTTAGTCAAATTTATAAAAAAATACACAAAATATAAAAAATATGAACAGGCAATTTTCAAAAGAAGAAATTAAGGCTCTCTACAATCACAAGGAAATTCTCTAAATCACCAATAATTAGAGAAATAAGAATGAAAACACCTGTGAGGTACTACCTCACCCCTATCAGAAATGACAAATATTGGAGGGGATGAAGGAAAATAGGTACACTAATAATAAACTGTTGGTGGAGTTGTGAACTGATCTAACCATGTTAGAGAACAATTTGAAACTATCAAAGTGCTGTAAAACCATGCATACCCTTTGACCCAGCAATACCACCACTGGGTCTGTATCCTAAAGAGATTAAAGAAAAAGGAAAAGGACCTATGTATACACAAATATTTACAGGAGCTCTTTTTGTGGTGGCAAAGAATTGAAAAATAAGGAGATGCTTATCAATTGGAGAACAGCTAAACAATATGTAGCATATGATTGTGATGGAGTACTACTGTGCTGTAAGAAATGATAAACAGGCAGATTTCAGAAAAAAGAAAAACATGGAAAGACCTATATGAACTGATGCAAAGTGAAATGAGCAGAACCAGGAGATCACTGTACACAGTAACAGCAATATTGTAATAGTGATCACCTATGAAAAATTTAGCTGCTCTGATTGATGCGATTCAAGACAATTTCAAAGGACCCATGATGAGAGATACTGTCTACATCAGAACTGATGAATTTTGAGTGCAAATCAAAGTATAATTTTTCACTTTATTTTTCTTGTTTTTTTTGCAACATGGCTAATATGATAACATTTTACATGTTTTCATATGTGTAATTAATATTATATTGCTTGCCTTCTGAGTAAGTCAGGGAGGGTGGGAGGGAGAGAAAGAATTTGGAATTCAAAATATAAAAAAAATGCTTAAAATAAATAAATAATAAAATTTAAAAAGAGAGAAAAATAAAATAGTGAAGGATAAGGTATATAGGATATATATTTGCCATTTTTTTAACCTCACCCTCCCATTTCTAGTCCTGAATTTCTAACTGACTTCTGGATATCATCAAAATGGAACATCATTTTCCTCTCTAGTAATTTTCCTCTCTTGTCATTTTCCTTACCCTTCCTCCTAACACGCCTATGTTTCTATGCTAACACAGGTTAGCATCATTCTTCTAATTATTCAGGCTTGAAAACTTAGAAATAACTTTGTCTCTTTCCTCTCCTTAGTACTACATAAACATCTCTCTAATTGCTTTGACTTGTCATTTCTATCTGTTACATGTGTTGCAGCATTCCTTCGTCTGTATTGCTGCTGTGGTCTTCCTAGTTCAGGTACACATTAGCTCACCCCTAGACTTTTTAATTGCCTCCAAATTAGTGTCCCTTCCTCTCATTTCTTCTCTCTCCAATTTATCTATCATACAGTTGCCAAAGTAATCTAGTTCATGCATGACTCTGTCCATTTGAAACTTAGACAAAAGTTCTATGGCTTCCCATTTCCTACTAGATAACAAGCAATCTCTTTATCTTTGCATGAACTTTTATGTATGCTCTTCAGCCAAATTAGATTATTTATTATTCATTGATCTCTTCCTGTTTTTTCTTGCCACTATGCATTTATCCGGGCCTTGTGATATACTTGTATAGTTCCATTTTACTGAGAACTAGGAAGGATTTTCAGTCACAGAGATTTTGGTGGAACTTTCTGAGATGATACAGAATCCTTGAATTAAATTGTGTGTATGTGCTCAACACAGCTAAGTTTGCTCTGAGGTGTCAGTGGACTTGACAGGCATATTTCAATAGTGAACTGGTTCTGAGTCCACTGTGAACAGTTGGGGACAGTGAAATCTAGTCTCCAATTCTTTCTCTTGTTTTTCTAGAACACAGAGATAACTCTGAGAGTGATTCCTACCATAGCCTTCTCTGCTTTGCTTAAATTTTTATCATTATTTTAACACTGTCTAATACTAATTAATTACAAGGCCAGGAATATTGATTTTTGTAAAATCTACATATTGAGGCAGGGGAAGCTACCACATGGGAAAACATATTTCTTTGGTTTATTCCAGGGTGGAATGCAATTTGATAAGAGAGAATTTCTATGATTTTGGTACTTTCTGATATTATTCCATAGCATACACACAAGATTGCCTTTGTGTTTGAGATGAGAAAATTAATAAGGAGATGAACCTGTGGCTACCATATTCTATAATGGTCCCTGACATGGCTGAGAGGCACGCTGAATCACATATCAACATCATGTAGTCTTTATACTTGGAACAGTCTCCCTCCTCCCCTACCTCTTTCTCTGTGCTGGTCCCTCCCTTTTCTTCAAATGAAGGTGGGAGGAGGAGGTTGCTTTGGCCCCACATGAACAAAAATTTTACCTCTAGTGTGAAGTCACAATGCTCCCATTATTAATTCTGATTTCTGGCAGCACCCCTCTACACCAAGATATACACGTTCACACACACACATAGACACACACACACACACACACACACACACACACACACTCTACATAGATCCTATTCTCTATGAATAGGTAGGCTTTACCACCTCCTTGTTCTCAGACTCTTCTGCTCTTCTCCCAAGAAGAATTTCATGACTGAACATAGTTTCTCTATTCCTTGGCTACCTTTCTACCACTGGCTCAGAGGAGTCACTATCAGTATTCCTGCTACCCTAAACAAGAAGTTTTTGCCCCTCAGAAAGGTTAAGGTTAAGGCAGTGGGGGTTTCTTTGGTGCTCTTGGTGTTAGGTTGGGAAGAGATCTGAATGGGAAGCAGAATTACAGATATGGGACAGATAGACTCTACTCTTCTTTCTCCTGCTCTTTTTCTCTTCTGTTGTCATAGGATCATACAGTTATAGCATTTAGAGTTATAAGGGACCTTAGAGATCAATTACAATCTTCTCCCCACCCCCCCTTCCTCTTTCTATTTTTTTTTTCATTCTGCAGTTCTAGTTGGATGAACAAGAGACAGACCTACCAGGGAGCAAACAAATTGTATTGCTATGTGAGTGTATTTAACTCTTCTCCAAGCACACTCTATAGTAAGATTGAGTTCCTTGATTGGCAGAGCCATCTCTTGGGAGGAAGCCTATATAGTGGGAAAAAATCCTGGAATTTTAAACAAAATACTTGGATTTGAGTCTCAACTCCAACATTCACTGACTAAACAACCTTGGGGAATTTGTTGGCCTCTCTGAGGCTCAGTTACCTTACTCTAAGATGGGAAAACTAGGGTCGTTGACTTAAATGGGATAATATGAAATTCTTTAATCATAAATCTGTAATTGTGGAGGTATATAAGACCACACTAGGCTTTTAAGTCCCAACAAAAGAGCAAATAGAAATTTATAGGGTATTCTGAAATAAATTATAGCAATAAAATTAACCCCATCACCACATTTTATAGTTTTCATTTTAAAATAAATATAAGCTAGAGAAAAATTCATGGAAACAAAACCAAGTTGACATGACTACATTTAAAAGGCCCATGATTACTATTGTTTTCTTGTATTGCACAGTTATGGTTTTAGCTATTACTAACAATTTGTAAAACAATACTTCAATGTTTTAATATATTTGTAGCCTCAAATAATGTAGGTACTTTTCCCAATCAAGCAATTGATCATTTAACAAGCATTTATTGAATGCTTCTTATGTGTCAGGTACTGTGAATAAAAAGAAAAAAAAACACACTAGGGTAGTTTACAACCAAGTTTTGCCTTCAGTACTGAAAATCTTTTCCCCTTAGTTTTCCCAAAGTCCAATCAAAGCCTATAGACTTATTCTGGTTCAGGAGACAATTGTCAAAATAGAGGCTTGGACTTGGATAAAGGAAGACTTTATTCTTCTAGATGTCTAGCTCTGCAGCACTTGATTACTGCTTATCTTCTTTCTTTGCCTTCTGTTTGTTCTCTAGGTTTTAATGATACTGCTCTCTCAGTTCTCTTCCCACTGGTCTAACCACCTCCTTAGCTAGTTCCATGATTTTCCTGCTAGCCATAAGTATGTGCCAAGGAAGAATCCTCGGCTCTCTTCACTTCTCTTTTTGTATTGTCTCATTTGGTGATCTTGTTAATTCTCATGAATACCATAATTATCTTTATGCAGATGATTCCTAAATTTATATAATCAGCCCTAGTCTTTCTCTTGAACTCAAGTCCCATACAGATAGCTGCCTTTTGAACATCTTGTCCTTGATGTCTTCTAGGCATCTTAAACTCAACATGTCAAAACAGAACTTACTTTCTTGCTCACCAGATCTTTTCCTCTTCTAAACTTCCCCATTGTTGTCAAGAGCCCCCTTATCCTCCAAGTCATCCAAGCTGACAACATTAGTGTCATCCACAATTCACCATTTTTACTTATCCCAAATATCCAATCTCAAAGTATAAATTAAGATTGGTATTACACAGGTGTTCATTGCTTTAAGTGTGCTCTTCCAATTCAAGTTTGATTTCAGAGTGTCAATAAGTCTTTTTAAAATATTCACCTCCTAACCTTACTCTGATTTGTTTGATGTGTGCCATATGGCAGAGACCAAGGTATTTGTAAGATATTGCTCTAATCAAGTGGTTTTGTTTGACCACAAACCTTAGATCTCTATCTTTTCTCATGATATATTAAGAATTTGAAACTCACTGAATTCACATGACATTTTGAGATCAATGGAGAAAGATTTCATGGGTGGAAGAACCAAGATGGCAGGGTAGAGGAACCTTTCCAAAACAAACTTTAAAACAATGCCTCAAATTGAATTTTGGAGTAGCAGAGCCAACAAAAAGTCAGGGTAAGATATTCTTCTAGCCTAAGACAACCTAGGAGGTCCAAAGGACACATCTGTGACATGGAGATAGATGTTAGCCTGGAGCCAACATGGATGAAACACAAATGATTAGACTAGGTGTTGGTAACAGAAACAACAACAGTTTAGGAGTTTTCAACCCAGAGACAGTAAGAGGATCTGGTTACTGGTAAGAAAGGTATGAGAGGGTACTCCTGTGCTAGCATTGGATGCAGGACTGGATGCTGTTTGACGACTCTTTTACCTATAAAGCCTTATGAATAACAGTCAAAGGCAAAGAGGAGTACTTTCAGTCAAGAGGGAGCAGGGACCCTGAGGAGCAATACTGCTACCTTTCACAAGGGATAAGGGTCTCTGATGAGCAGTATTATTTCTAGTCCTATGGGAGCTGGAACACTGAGGAGCATTATAATTTCTGGTTCCCAGGGAGCAGGGACCCTGAGGAGCAATATCATCAGTTGCAATCTCAAGGCATCAGGGGTCCTTCCTGGGAAAGCACTAGAATGCAGACCAAGACAGTAGTGAATATACCTCTTCCTAGATCACACCAGCCTGGAAACATGGAAAACTTCAAAACCATCAGAACTAGCACTGAAAAAAGGAGTGCAAAAAAGCCCAAAGCTTGGAACAGTGCCTCTCCTCCAATATTGGGAACAAAGCCCAACTTTAACTTAAATTTCAAAATAAAAAAAAACAGCGTGGAAAAATGGGCAAACAACAACAACAATAAAAATAATCAAACTACAAAAAAATACTGTGGATACAGAAAAAAAGATCAAGAAAAACAGGTCTGAATTAGATAATGAAGTAAAAATTTCTATAAGTAAAACTTCAGAGAAAAATGTGAATTGGACATCATCCCAAGAAGAATGATTTTAAAAATCAAGTAAGAGTAGTAGAGGAAAAATTAGGTAAAAAAATGAGAGTGAAGGAAGAAAGTTATGAAAAGACAATTAACAGTTTGGTAGAAGAGGCACAAAGATAGTGAAGAAAATAATAACTTAAAAAACAGAATTAGGGGCAGTTAGGTGGCACAGTGAATAGAGTACTCAGGAGGACCTGAGTTCAAATCTGACCTCAGACATATGATACTCACTAGCTGTGTGACCCTGGGAAGTCACTTAACCCCCATTGCCTCAAAAACAAGAAACAACAGAATTGTACAAATGGAAGAAGAGGTACAGAAATTCACTGAAGGAGAGGATGCCTTGAAAGAGAATTGGCCAAATAGAAAAAGAGGTACAAAAACTTACTGAAGAAAAGAATTCCTAAAAAAAAATTAGAATTGGGTAAGTAGAAGCCATGACAAATCCATAAAAATAATAAAGGAATAAAAAGTAAAAGAAAATGTCTCATCAGTTAAAAAAAAACAACTAATCTGGAAAAAGGATCAAAGGAGCTGATTATTTTTTTTAAATATTATTTATTTTTAACATTTCTTTTAAAAAATGAGTTACAAATTCTCTTCCTCCTCTAAAAAAATCCCCCTTTAATCCATTGTGAAAGCAAGAAATGTAGTATTGATTATACATGTAAATCATGCAAAACATACTTCCATGTTAGCCATGTTGCAACAAAAAGCAAGAAAAACAAAGTGAAAAAAATTATATTTAAATCTGAATACAGTCTCCATCAATTCTTACTCTGAAGGTGAGTAGTATTTTTCATCATAGGTTCTTTGGAACTGTCTTGGATCATTGTCTTGATCAGATTAGCTTAGTCTTTTATAGTTGATCATCCTTACAATATTGCTATTATTCTGTATAATGTCCTCCTGATTCTGCTCACTTCATTTTGCATCAGTTCATATAAGTCTTCCTAGGTTTTTTCTGAAACAATGTTGCTCATTATTTCTTATAACACAATAGTATTCCATCATTATCATATACCACATTTTCAGCCATTTCCCAGTTGATGGGTAAGACATTAATTTCCAATTCTTTGAGACTACAAAAAAAGTGCTATAAATATTTTTTTAACATGTAGGTCCTTTTCTCTTTTAAAAAAAATCTCTTTGAGATACAGACACAGAAGTGGTATAGCTGGGTCAAAGGAAGTGGACAGTTTTATAGCCTTTGGGGCATTTTTCTAAATTGTTCACTAATACTTCACTAGCGTGCCAATTTTCTCTCATCTCCTTCAGCATTTGTCATTTCTGATAGGTAAGAGGTTGTACCTCAGAGTTGTTTTAGTTTGCATTTCTCTAATTGGTAGTGATTTAGAATATTTTTTCACATGACTTTAAATAATTTTGGTTTCTTCATTTGAAAACTGCTCATTCATATCCTTTGACTCTCTATCAATTGGGGAATGAGTTGTATTCTTATAAATTTGACTTAGCTCTCTATATATTTGAGAAATGCGGCCTTCATCAGAGAAATGCTGTAAATTTTATCCCAGTTTCCTGCTTTCCTTCTAATACCGACTGATTTTTTTTGTTTGTATAAAACTTTTTTTATTTAACATAATTAAAATTATATATTTTACATCCTGTGATTCTATCTTTTGTTTGTTCATAAATTCTTCCAGGGATCTCACAGGTAAATTTTTATATGCTCCCCTAATTTGCTTATATCACCCTTTATGTCTAAATCATGTATCTATTTTTTTCTTATCTTGGTATATGATGTGAGGTATTGGTCTATTCCTAGTTTCTACCAAACTGCTTTCCTGTTTTCCCAGAAATTTTTGTCAAATATTGAATTCTTCTCAGAAAAGTTGCATCTTTGGTTTTATCAAACATGAGATTACTATTGCATATTGTATACCTAATCTATTCAACACATGCATATAATTATTACACATACTTTCAATACTTAAGATTATTTAATTTGACTCCTCTAATTTTGAAGCCATATTTCTAAGTGGATACTGAATTTCTACTTTTAAGAAATGATTTATTTAAGAGTAGGAAAATTGTCACATTTTATATGATTGGTTAGTCTTTACAGTTTTGGTGGCATGTTTTAAATAGAGAACAGTTTTCAATGTAGACATCAAATACTCCAATGTTTCCACTTTACTTGAAGCAAACTTCATGATAATTAACAAGGAGATTATTATTATTATTATTATTATTGCTATTGTTGTTTTGTTATTATTATTTTATTGGATACCAGTGTGGCTCTGAGTCTTAGCTGCATTATCTCACTTATCTCACTCTTATGCTCATTCTCACTACATGACTGACTCACTTCTGTTTCCTGCAGAACCTATCCTTTTACAGCATTTCTCACATGTAAATCTAAATATAACAAGATATGTTTATCCACTGTTGCACAATTTTGTGAAAAAATAAAAAAAAACATAAAGTCATCTGGTAGAGCAGATATATGATGAGCTGCTGACCAGGAACAAAACCCAGTATTTATGCCTAATAATGATGTGCAGTTCATCAATAAACAATAATTTCTTAAGTAGCTATTACATGCAAAACCCTATGCTTGCTACTAAGGGGAATTCATATATGAATAAGAGACAGTTTTTGCCTGGAAAGGTTCTCAATATAGCTGAAGAGATGACTATACTATGAAAAAAATGTCTCAATACCTGCATCTCTCTTTGGTCACTTCCATACTAATGACTACAACTGGAGCTCAGAGAAGGGAGACATCACTGTGGGTGGGATGCTTAAATTAAATTTAAACTTCCTATAGAAAGGGGTAAGAGTCAGAGGCTGGAATTCAACTTTGAAAGATGCATAGATTTTAGAAAGACGTAAAGGACATGGAAGGTCATTCTAAATTGTAAAACGATATAGCTAAATGCATGGATGAGGAAGATCATTCTAATTTCCCACCTTCATACCTTTCTCTATGCAAAGAATGACCTTAATTTCTTATCTACCACAGAGATATACATTCATCATGAACCTTTCCTTGATCCTCCCTTTCCCAGTCCAAAGTAATCTTTCCATTTTCTGAACTCTTACATCCAATAACCATTTGCAACTTTTAAAATGCAATTTTACATTGTACTCTTATGATAGTTATTAATGTGCAAGTCTAATCACTCCTATTAGGCCATACTATCCTTGAGGCAAGGGATTTTGGTTTATTTATATCTTTATCTCCCCTTGCTCCTAGCACAGTGTTTCTCACATAGTAAACACTCAATGATTATTTGTAAAATGCCTAGTGAATAAATAGATTTAAATTGAACATCAATGTCATGGAAGTAGAGCTAAAGATAGAAGCGGAGCAGTTCCTCCCTCCATAAATTGGAAATAATTTAGAATTTGTAGGTCAGTCTAATGTATAAAATATTTGTTGTATAAAAATGTATAAAAAATTAGTTCTTGCTATTGGCACAATTCTTCTCTGACTAGCTGCATTCTTAAGTTACTGCTCAACCATCAGAAAAAAATGTTCCCCAATGAAATCAGAGAACCAAGGCCAAATAATTATACTTTATTTTACATTTTTTAAAAAAACTGAGTTTCCAATCTTCTCCCTCCCTCAACCGCTCCCCCAACCATTGCAAAAGCAAGCAATACAATACCAGTCATTCATGTTAAGTCATGCAAAACATATTTCCATATTAGCCATTTTGGGAAAAAAGCAAGAAAAATAAAGGCAAGCAAAAAAAAAGTATGTTTCAATCTGCAGTCAGGGTTCATCAGTTTTTTCCTCTGGAAGCAGATAGCATTTTTCTTCACCGGTGCTTTGGAATTGTCTTGAATCATTGTATTTATTAGAGTAACTAAGTCTTTCACAGTTGATCATCCTTACAGTATTGCTGTTACTGTGTTAAATGTTGTCCAGGTTCTGCTCACTTCACTTTGCATCAGTTGTTTTAAATCTTCCCAAATTTTTCTGAAACCAACCCCCTTGTCATTCCTTATAACACAATAATGTTCCACCACAATCATATAGCACCTCTTATTCAGCCATTCCCTGATTGGTTGGTATCCCCTAAATTTCCAACTTTTGTCACCACAAAAAGAGCTACTAATATATTTTTGTAATTATAGGCCCTTTTCCCTTTTCTTTGATCATTTTGGGGACACAGAACTAGTAGCATCATTGCTAAGTATTCACAGTTTTATAGTTCTTTGGGCATAGCTCCAAAATTGTTCTTCAGAATGGTTAAGACAATTCACAACTCTACCAATAGTTTATTAGTGTCCCAATGTTTTTCACACCCTTTCCAGCATTTGTCATTTTACTTTTCTGTCATATTAGCCAATCTAATAGGTGCATGGTGGTATCTTCTCATTGTTTTAATTTGTATTTCTTTAATCAACAGTAATTCATAGCATTTTTTTCATGTGACTACTGATAGCTTTGATTTCTTCTTCTAAAAACTGTCTCCATATCATTTAGACAATTATCAATTGGAGAATGCCTCATATTTTTGTAAATTTAGCTCAGTTTCCATATATTTGAGAAATGAGGCCATTATGACAGAAACTTACTATAATTTTTAACCCAGTTCTTTGCTTTCCTTCTATTTTGGCTGCATTTGTATATTTTGTGCAAAACATTTTTAATTTCATATAATCAATCAACAATTCTACTCAAAATAATTTATGTATTCAGTACCGTACCAACCAAACTACTGAAGAATTATTTTAAAGAGATAGAAAAAATAAAAATAAAATTAATCTGGGAGAATAAAAGGTCAATAACAGCAAGGCAGTCAGTGAAAAAATAATGTGAAGAACAAAGCCAATGCAACCAAGATTAGAAGGAAAGTAGAAAATTGGGAAAGAACTTTTATAACCAGTGTCTCTGATAAGGGCCTCATTTCTAAAATATATAGAGAATTAAGTCAAATTTATAAGAATACAGGTCATTCCCCAATTGACAAATGGTTAAAGGATATGAACAGGCAATTCTCAGATGAAGAAATTAAAGCCATCTATAGTCATGAAAAAATGCTCTAAATCACTATTGATTAGAGAAATGCAAATCAAAACAACTCTGAGGTACCACATCACACCTATAAGATTGGCCAACATGACAAAACAGGAAAAAATGATAAATGTTGAAGAAGATATGGGAAAATTGGAACACTAATACATTGTTGGTGGAGTTGTGAAATGATCCAACCATATTGGAGAGCAATTTGGAACTATGCCCAAAGGGCTATAAAAATGCGCATACCCTTTGACCCAGCAATAGCACTTCTAGGGCTGTATTCCAAAGAGATCATAAAAATGGGGAAAGGAACCACATGTACAAAAATATTTATAGCAGCTCTTTTTGTGGTGGCAAATAATTGGAAATTGAGGGAATGCCCATCAATTGGGCAATGACTGAACAAGTTGTCATATGTGAATATAATGGAATACTATTGTGCTATAAGAAATGATGAGCAGGTAAACTTCAGAAAAACCTGGAAAGACTTGTATGGACTGATGCTGAGTGAAGTGAGTAGAATCAGGAAAATGTTGTATGCAGTAACAGCCACATTGTACAATGACTAAAGTTGATAAACTTAGCCCTTCTCAGCAATGCAAGCATCTAAGACATTTCCAAAGGTCTCATGATGGAAATTTCTATCCACATCCAAAGAAATAACTATGGAGTTTGAATGCAGATCGAAGCATACTATTTGCTATTTTTTTCTTCTATTCTGTTTTGTTTTCTCTTTCTTGTGGTTCCTTCTATTGACTCTAATTCTTCCTTCCAACATCACTAATGTGAAAATATGTTTAATAGGAATGTATATGTGTAACGTATATCAGATTTCACAATGTCTTGGAGAGGGAGGTGGGGAGGGAGGGTGAGAAAAATTTAAAACTCAAAAGCTTATGGAAGTGATTGTTGATAAAGTAAAATAAATTAATAAAAAATAGTGTGAAGGAAGGCATTCTAGTAGTATTCAATTTCAAACTATATTACAAAGTACTTATCAAAACAATCTGGTACTAGCTAAGAAATAGAGTGATGGATCAGTGGAATAGATTAGGTACACAATATACAGTGATAAAAGACCATAGCAATCTAGTGTTTGATAAACACAAATATCCAAAATTTAGGAGCAAGAACTCATCATTTAATGAAATTTGATATTTTTATTATATTGACTTGGACTAAACATGGTGGCTTATTTGTGTCTTTCATTGTGTGGAAAATGATTTGCAATCCTGTTCATATAGTTCCACAGTTATTCTTGGCATGTGGGCTCACAGGAATTTTATATTATTTGCACTTATTTTAAATGAAATTCTGCTATCTCTTGCTATTGGAATTTTTCTTTTTCCCATTATTTCATAAATGCCTTTTGGACTTTCATGCCATACTAAATTATAGTGATGTTTCAGAATATTTGATAAATACATTAGTTCTTTTCGCTATCCATAGCATTAGCATATAGAAATGAAATGTTTTATGTGGGTTAATTTTATATCCTCCAATTTTGCTAAAATTATTTCTATGAGTGTTTTTTAGTTGAATCTCTAGTGTTCTGTAAGTATATAATCATGTTGTCTGCGAAGAGTGATGGTTTTGTTTACTCATCGCCTATTTTTGTTATTTAAATTATTTTCTTGTTTTAATTGCTATAGATTTCATTTGTAGTACAATATTGAATAATGACATTGTTGATAATGGACATCCTTTCTTTATCTGTGATCTTATTGGAAAGGCTTCTAGTTTATCTCCATTAAGATGATACTTGTTTTGGTTTTACTTTGATACTCATTATTTTTAAGAAAGGCTCTTTTATTCTTATGTTCACTGTTTTTTTTTTAATAGGATTGGTTGTTGTATTTTGTCAAAAACTTCTGCTTCTATTGATATAGCCATATTAATTTTGTTGTTTTTGTTATGGATATGGTATCAATTATGCTGATAATTTTCCTAATATAGATCCAACCCTGCATTTCTGGCATAGATGCCACCTGGTAACAGTGTGTGATATTTGTAATGTATTGCTATAATCTTCTTGCTAGCATTTTATTTAAATTTTTTTGCAACAATATTCATTAGGGAAATTGGTCTACAGTTTTTTTTTTCTCTCCCTGGTTTCGGTATAAAAACCATATTTACATCATAAAAAGAATTTGATAGGATCTCTTCTTTACCTATTTTTTCAAATTGTTTATATGGTATTGGAATTAATTTTTCCTTGAGTGTTTGGTAGAATTCACTTTTAAATCCACCCAAATATTTTAAAAAATTATGTACACTAGATTAAAACCTCCCTTTCTAAGTCCCAAATCATTTGGCCATGCTACTATCTCATTGTGAGACACTGAACAATTCACTTTCCTTCTCTGAGACACTTTTTCTTGTCTGTAAAATGAATGTGTTGGACTAATGATTTCTAATGCTCCTGTTTCCTCTAAAGTCATCTGAATTCATCATTTTAAGAGTGAACTTTACTCATGGGGATCATAACAAGCAGAGATCTATGCATTTGCTTACATCATTCCTCACACTTGGTATGATTCCTTCTGTGCTCTCTTTCTATATGAAGTTATTTCATCCTATAAGGTCTAGTACATTATCCCACCTCTACTCTCCAACTCATCTAGGGCCTTTATTGGCTGCTTAGTTCAGAAAGGCAAGTTCAGAAAGCCACAGGACTGTGGCTGCTTTTTCCCCTCTCTTGCTCATTGTTTCATAAGTGCCTTCTGGACTTTTATGCTGTACCAAATTTTAGTGATGTCTCAGAATATTTGATAAAGACATTAGTTCTTTTTCCTATCCATAGGTAAGGAGGATGGGGGTAGATATTTGGGAAATAAGGCCTTTTTCTCAAGTGCAGATGGCTCTCAGCAAGCAAACCACATATCTTCAGGAGGGAACCATGGTAGGCTTTAACTTCTATCCCCAAGACTTGCATAACTGTCAATTTGGATCCCAAATAAGGCTCCTCTGTGTACTTGTTATAAATCATCTGGATTTTATTACGGAAGCATTAAGAGTTTTAACAAGGTAAAACTTTCAGGAGGTGCAGCTGTTTTCCTCAGTCTTAAGTAAATAATGCTATGGAAATTGGTTCTCTGAGATGGCATCTTGGCAGGATTAAGAGCCTTGGAATGTTGGAAGGCGAGCTGTTCTCCTATGATAATAAACTATCCTAGGGTTTTATAATGCTTTGCCTCTCTTCCCTGACCCTGAATCTGATTTTGCATTCACCCATGCTCCTGTTTCTGACCTGTGGCACAAACCCAAACTGAAAGTTGCTCAATGCCCCCTCGTGTGTGTGTGTGTGTGTGTGTGCGTGTGTGTGTGTATGTGCATGTATGAAATCTATATCACTGAGGGAAGTGTGATTTTTTTTTGTCCAGTCCTAGGTTTATAAATATCTGTAGACACTAAATTTACTAAAGAGACTTTGGATAAAACTGTCTATTAGAAAATCCTAGTTTTCATAATGGAATGCTTTTTGAAGAGGACTTGACTCTGGAATTCCAGTTTGCTGCATTTTCCACAAAAGGAGAGCACACTGTGTAGCTTCTTTTTATTCCAGTATACAGCTATAAGAGTCCTGTCAGTATATTTGGGAGCTGGGATGGAACAAGTGAGGGTATGGTGCATTTTCCTCTCCTATAGATTGTTTACTTCCCAGACATGCCTGTCTTGTTCTAGTACTTCTTCTTTATGTCCTTCCCCTTCTTCAGCACCCCCCCCCCCCCATCATCTGGAAGCTTCCATTACAGGCTAGATCTTTCTCATTTCCTAGAGAATGTGAATGTGAATCAGATGAACTTAACCTTAAATGGAAGCAGATAGAATGGATCAGAAACTGAATCCAACAATATGTTATTTACAAGAAACAGAGAGACACACAAAGAGTTCAAAATAAGGGACTGGATCAGAATTTATTATGCTAAAGCTGAAGCTACAAAAGCAGGGGTAGCAATTATTATCTTACAGAAAAACAAAAATTGACCTAATTAAAAGAGATAAGTAGAAAACTGAACTTGATAAAAGGTACCATAGACAATGAAGTTATATTGATACTAAACATATATATGTATATATATATATGTATGTGTGTGTATGCCAAATACCATAGCATCCACATTATTAAAGGAAAAGTTAAATTAATTATAAGAAGAAATAAACAGTAAAATTCTACTAGTGGTAGACCTCAATTTTCCCTCTCTTAGAGCTAGATAACTCTAACCATAAAATACATAAGAAAGAAGTCAAGGAGATGAATAGAATCATAGAAAAGTTAGATATGATAGACCTCAGGTGAAAATTTAATGGGAATAGAAAGTAGTATACCTTTTTTGCAAATGTACATTACACTTTCACAAAAATTGACCATATATTAAGGCATTAAAACCTCACAACCAAATGCAGAGAAGCAGAAATCTTAAATGCACCCTTTTCAGACTATAATACAATAAACTTTACATTCAATACACGGCTTTAGAAGCAGAGATTTAAAAAATATTAATTGAAAATTAAATACTCTAATCATAAACAACAAGTAGGTAAAATTAAATAGTAGAAAAAAATCAATAATTTTACTAAAGAGAATGACAACAATGAGACAACATACCAAAATTTGTGAGATACAGTCAAAGCAGTACTTAAGGGAAAATTTATATTGAAATGTGTAAGTCAAAAAAGAGAGAAAGAACAGATTAATGAATTGGGCATGCAACTAAAAACAAACTAGAAAAAGAAAAACCAAACATCCCCAATTGAGTACTAAAATGAAAATCCTGAAAATTGAACAAAATATTAATAAAAATGAAAGCTAAAATTGAAGAAATAAATAGAACAAAGAGCTTGTTTTATGAAAAAATAGATAAATCATCAGGTACTTAGGTAAAAAAAAATAAAGAATAAAACCAAATTTCCACTATCAAAAATGAAAAAGGTGAATATGCCACAAATAAAGATGGATTTAAAGTATTATTACAAATTATTTTGTGCAATTACATGCTATTAAAACTGACAATTCAAGTGAGATGCATGACTATTTACAAAAATATGAAGTGTCCAAACTAACAGAAGAGGAAATAGAATACTTAATTAACCCTATCTTTGAAAAAGTGAACAACCCATAAATGATTTCACTAAAAAAAACCTATTTTATAGTGGAGGGAAAGATAGGGGATGTATGGGGTAGTACTTGTACCTTAATATCATTGGAATTGACTCATTAAAAGAATAAAATATGTACCCAGTTGGACATAGAAATCTACCTTATCCTATAAGGAAGTAGGAGGAAAGAACATAAAATAAAGGAGGGAAACTGATAGAAGGGAGAGTGAATTAAAGAAAGTGGGAGTCAGAAGCCAAACACTTTTGAGTATGGGCAAGGAGAAAGAAGAGAAAAAGGAGGATAAACTGGAGGGAAATGGATGGAGAGAAATACACAGATAGTAATTATAACTGAAAAAACATGTTGTTTCTTTGATAAATGTCTAATTTCTCAAATACATAGAGAAATAAGTCAAATTTATAAAAAAGTAAGAGCCAGAGCCATTCCCCAATTGATAAATGCTTAAAGGTATCATTGAAGGCATTTTCTCTCCTTTTCCTTTCCCCAATGAAAGCCTTTTCTTCTTGCTGTGCTTACAAGCTTACAAGCTCTATCCAGCTCTTCTACATACATTTTTTCCCTCATCATGAAACATGAAACAGATTATGTAGAATATTAGAAATAGAAAGGACCTTTCATCATGAAACACACTATGTAGAATATTAGAAATAGAAAGGACCTTAAAGATCATTTAGTCCAATTCTCTTATTTTTTCCCTCTAAGGCAGATTAAATGACTTAATTAATTTGGTTAGTAAATAGCAGAACTATAGCATGGTAGAAGCCTTTTGTGACCCTCAGGGTAAAACTCTTTTAACTACACCTTTCATGGTTGAGTGACTTAGTGTTAGGATTCATTAGTAGTAAGTTCCTCATGAAAAAATAGTTATTTAGTTAAGCTAGTTTCCTCGTCTTTGAGTAATAAAGGTTTTCATTATATTTTCTATTCTAAAACTATTCTCAAAGATAATTTGTTTAATTTTGTTCTCAACAAATAAATGTGCCTTTTGTTCATGGGAAGATTTGTGTGCATATCTATCTATCTATCTATCTATCTATCTATCTATCTATCTATCTATCTATCTTACTAAGAATAAACTGTAATGTCCATAATTACCAAGCTAAAAATTATGCTATAAAACTCATTTCCATCCAAGCGTCCAGATTCTCTCTAGGACCAAAGCTTTCACCATAACTTTGTCAAGTAGTTACAAAGTATCTGTTAGCATTCTATCCATCAACTAGAAGAAGTTTCCTGTAAACTGTTCGAGTGTGGCTGGAAACCTACATTATATTGACACTTCAATGTCATTATGGATAAAGATGTGACATTTCAAATGTAAATGTATTTTTCCTCTCTAATGTTCATTATTTTCTCTTTCCTTTCCCATGACTACTATTCACCATTCATAGATAGGAACCAGATCTGATTCAAATCAATTAAAAAATTATAGATTATTTGCCATATGTAACACACTTTTAGATGCTAAAGAATAAAAAAAAATCAATAAAACATGACCCCTGTCATTTAAAAGTTTACAGTTTTGTAAGAATGGGAAACAAGGGATAAATAGATTTAATTTTAGTAGATCACAGGCAACGTAGGGTAGTGGCTAAAGAACTGACCTTGGAGTCGGGAAAATTTGGGTTTAAGCCTCATCTTTAACACATTATGGCTATGTAACTCTCAGTAAATAACTACCTTTCAGTGTCCCCAGGAAACTCTCTATGACTTAAAGTTTCAGTGTTGCTGATTTGCATTGATAGAGAGTGTTTTCTCTCCTTGGAGCTCTCTTCACTGATGAAATCACAGATCTAGTAAAAAAAAAAGAAAGAAATTAAGTAGATTATGAAAGTGTTGAAAGGAGATATAAAGTGCATTGAGAATTCAGAGGATGAAGCAGTCATTTCTGTTAGGGATGATTGGGGAAGGTTTTTTTAATTGAGAAAATATCATTTGATTTAGACTTTGCAGGATTGGTAGGATTTGAACAGGCATATGTAGTATAAAGAGTGCTGGGTTTGGAAACAAACCCTGCATTAAAATCCCAATTCTGTCATTTATTTCTTCTCTGATTTTGTGCTAGTCACTTCTCTATGCCTCAGTTTCCTCATCTGTAAAGTGATTAGATGTTCTTTGTTGTCCTTTCCACTTGCAGATCTATGTTCCTAGGACTCTATGATCAATTGCCAAAATTGTATGTGTTGGGAGGGGTAAGCCATTCTAAGATCAAGGAACTGCATAAACCAAAAACAATGGAGATGGAAAACTAGTATTCCCATTCCAGGGATGTGAAGGTTTCTATTAGTTACAGAGGGCTTCTTTCCTTCTTAGTTTGATTGGCAGAGAAAAAGAGGCTAGAAGAAGACTGATGATCTCCCTGGTCTAGAACCCTACTGAATCTAAATGGGAAGACTGAGTTTGGGTTAATTACCCCCCTGCTGTCAGCAAATATTATGTCTTTATTTTAAAGGAATAGGGAAGATATGACAGTCTTTGTGAAAATGTATGAATGAATGAATGAAAAGAAAAGTATGTATTAAGCATTTACTATGTGCAAAGAACTATGCAAAATACTGGGAAAACATGAAAAATTAAGGCAGCCCTTCCTTGCTCTCAATGAGCTTATATTTTAATGAGGAAAATAGCCCACAGAAGGGGATAATACACATAGGAAGAGAGGCAATGCAACCAAAGCATGATGCTGCGATTTAGGAATAAAATTAAAAGATGTGAAAATATTCACTGTATTTTCATTTTTCCCATACTGAGCTTTATATGTAATTGGCACAGGAATTTAGAGCTACATTACTATATCCCCCCCAAAAAAGAGCATATACAAAATGATACCAATTTTCCAAAGTGAAATTTCAAATAATAAAATCCTCAAGACTGAAGATCTCTCCCTCCTAGGGATAATCATAACAATTTATAACAGAAGTAAATATGAAAGGCAGCTCATTAAGCCCCAAGAATTGGGCTGTTGACAGTAGAAAGTACATACTAGAGTCTGACAAAAGAGGCTTGGTGAAATAACATTATTTTGATCAAAGCTACAGGTGGCAACAGCTAAAGAGGTAGAAATGATTTGATGAGAGTGAAACTAACAATGCTTATACTTTTGAGAGGTGGTTGGATCAGATCATTCTAGCAGAGAGCATTGCCTAGATTGGACCCCTCACAGCAGCCCTATGAGTTGTAGTTGGAATAACCTCCCACTAGTGTAGCTGTAGGGTAGGGATGCTAGGCCAGATAAAGAGTCCAACTTCTATTTCTTCTATGTCACCTAATAGATAGTTTTTCAATCTTTTCAGTGTCAAACATAAACAAAAATGGAATGTTTATGTGTGTGTGTGTGTGTGTACATGTACACACATGCATATACATATATACATTCATACACATACATATGCATGTATATATATGTATATATGTATAACCACATGTTAATATTATATATGTTCCTGACTAACATTTGTTTGCCAAAATCTGTTAGGAGCTTTGTGTCACAGATGGAACTAGAACCTATAGTTTGACATTCTTTCCTCTACAATATTCCTCACCATGCACTTTGCCCTTGTTTCCACTCTGGACCTTGGCTTCTCCGATGTATTAGGTCTTTTCCACATCAGTGAACCAATTAACAAACATTTAGCAATTGCCTACTAAGTTTCAGGCACTGTCCTAGGTGCTGAGGATGTCAAGTGACAGAGTGGATAATCAGTATATAGAACAGGGAGTGTGAATAACAAATCAGAGAAGCTGGAATCTTGACTAGGTCAATGTAAATTTGGGGAAATGTGAATGTGCCTATAATCTTTCCAGTTGCAGCTTGATTCTAATTTATCTTTCTTCCCCTCAGGTTAATAAAGTCACTAAGAAAAGGAGAGATCTGATTCCTCTTTTCTCCCTCTGGACTTGGATCCGTGTACTTGCCTTCATAATTGATTAACCCTTTTTACATTTAGCTTTCCCAGGCTTACCATAAATCCTCTCTAGTGGTGGCTGGTTCTTTTTCAAGAACTTAGTGAACATATTTATGACACAAAGTAGGGAGTGAGGTAGGGGTGAAGGTGATAAAGGTGAGAGATGGAAGAAAGATAATGGTTAAGTGGAAGACCCTCACAAAAAGCTCCCAAGAGGTCAAGATCTGCTTCTACTATAAAGAGGCTAATTGTTTCATTATTTGCAACTCACATCAGAGTCCCGGATGTTTGCTCACAAATTAATACCTACTTTTTGGGTCTAGTGTTGAAGCAGGATTCAGGATACCTTTTGTATTTCAGTGTGACTTTTTAAAAATCAGTAGTATGCATTTTATCATTAGTTTTTTTTAAGCTTACCATGAATCATCACATTTGACTTTATGATGACATAATACAAATGTTATTATTGCCATTTTACAACTGAGGAAACTGAAAAAGCAGAAAGGTGAAATAATTTTCCCAAGGTCATACAGTTAGTAAGGGGCAAAGCCAAGCCTGGCCTTTTGACTTAGTTAGAAGGAGTATATATAGACAGAGGGCACAGGTGTGAGTTGAAGATGAAGGGAAGATATCTAAAAAAAGTACAAAGCATTTTTCACTATACCCAGGCTATACTATTTGTCAATGATTGTCTACCCTGAACTGAGAAAGGTTCAATTTGGACTATAGATTTGGAACTGGAAGAAATTTCAGAGATTCTCCATTTGAATTGCATTATATAGATGGGACTATTTTGGGACAGAGATACTCTGTCCTAGGTTACAGAATGATTGGAAGATTTAATATTATTAAGCACTCAGTATGGGTGGTAAGTAGTAAAAGTGGAAGTGGATTTCTTATCTTCTGGCTACAAATCAAATATTTTTTCTTCTCTACTGTGTTAGACTTTTTATTATCTTGATAGTTTATTCTTTGTTGGTTGCATATCTGCACAGCGTGTGTTATTTATTTAGAACAAAATTTAAAAGTTCTGCAAACCTTTATTTGTCATGTAAGTGTTAGATATTGCTTATTAATAGATAGATGGAGAGATTTATGGAAAGCTAGCTAGACAGATAGATTATAGTTAGATATATGCTAGAGATAGATATGTAATAGATTTGAGAAAAAAAGTACTTCTACAGATGCCGATTAGCACTTTATTTGTAATTTATAGTCTTTTTATTTTAAAAATTTATTTAGTATTTCATTTTCTCCAATTACATGTAAAAACATTTTAACATTAATTTTTAAAACTTTGAGTTCCAAATTCTCTTCCTTCCTCCCTTCCCATCTCTCTCATTAAGAAGATAAACAATTCTACATAGATTATACATGTGTAGTGATGAAAAACATATTAGTCACGTTGTGAAAGAAAATATGGACCCCCCAAAAAAACCTAAAGAAAAATAAAGACTGTAAAAAAAGTTGCTTCAATCAGTAATCATACAACATCAGTTTTTTCTCTGGGGATGGATAGCATTTTTCATTATACATCCTTCAGAATTGTCTTGGATCACTGTATTGCTGAGAATAGTTAAGTCATTCACAGCAAGATTATCTTACAATATTGCTATTACTTTGGACACAATACATTTCACTTTGCATCAGTTCATGTAAGCCTTTCCAGGTTTTTCTGAGAACATCCTGCTCATCATTTCTTACAGCACAATAGTATTACATCACAATCACATAGCACAATTTATTCATCCATTCCCCAAGTGATGGACATACCCTCAATTTCCAATTCTTTGCCACTAGAAAAGAGCTGCTATAAATATTTTTATACATACAGGTTCTGTTCCTTTTTGTTTTTTATCTCTTTTTGGATACAGACATATTAATGTATTGCTAGGTCATAGGGTATGATTTTATGACCCTTTGATCAGAGTTCCAAATTATTCTACAGAATTGTTGAATCAGTTCATAACTCCACCAAGAGTGCATTAATGTCTCATTTTCCCCACATCCTGTCTAACATTGGTCATTTTCCTTTACTGTCCTATTAGTCAATCTAATAAATATGAAGTAGTACCTTAGAATTTCTTAAATTTGCATTTCTACAATCAATAGTGAGTTAGAGCATTTTTCATATGGCTTTTGATTATTTCATTTGAAAACTGTTCATATCTTTTGATCAATTATCAATTGGGTAATGGATCTTATTTTTATAAATTTGACTCCATTCTCATTTAGGAAATGAGGGTTTTATCAGAGAAACTTATTTCAACATTTTATTTCATGGTTTCAATTGTTAAATACATTCCCCCCCCCCATAACTCATCCCATTTATTCTATTCTCTCTCTCCTTTCACCTTGTCCCTCCTCAAAAGTGTTTTGCTTCTGACTATCCCTCCCCCAATCTGTCCTCCCTTCTATCACACCCCCTTCTCTTATTCCTTTCCCATCCTACTTTCCTGTACAATAAGATAGATTTCTATACATGATTGAATGTGCATATTATTCCCTCTTTGAGCCAATTATGATGAGAATAAGAGTCACTCACTCCTCCAACCTCCCCCATATTCCCCTCCACTGTAAAAGCTTTTTCTTGCCTCTTTTATGTGAAAATTTATCCCATCCTACTTCTCCCTTTTCCTTTCTCCTAGTACATTCCTCTCTCACCCCTTAATTTTATTTTATTTTTTTAGCTATCATCCCTTCATATTCAACTCACACCTATGTCCTCTGTCTATATCTACTCCTTCTTCTAACTGCCCTAATATGAGAAAGTTCTTATGAGTTATATGTATCATATTCCAATGTAGGAATGTACACAATTTAACCTTATTAAGTCCCTTATGATTTCCCTTTCCTATCTACCTTTTTATGCTTCTCTTGAACTTTATCTTTGAAAGCCAAATTTTCTATTCAGCTCTGGTCTTTTCATCAAGAATGCTTGAAAGTTCTCCATTTCATTGAATATCCATTTTTGCTCCTGAAGGATTATATTTAGTTTTGCTGAGTAGGTGATTTTTTTATTGTAGTACTTGCTCCTTTGCCCTCTAGAATATCATATTCCAAGCCCTCTGAACCTTTAATGTAGAAGCTACTAAATCCTGTGTTATCCTGACTGTGACTCCATGAATTGTTTTTTCTGGCTGCTTGCAATAGTTTCTCCTTGACCTAGGGGCTCTAGAATTTGGCTATTATATACCTGGGAGTTTTCACTTTGAAGTCTCTTTCAGGAGGTGATTGGTGGATTCTTTCAACTTCTATTTTACACTCTGGGAAAATGGCACAGTAGGCCAGAAAATTCCAAGCTCTTCAGATTTCCCTCACAAACAAGACAAAACAGTGCCTCAGGGTGAACATAGAATGGTAAAAATAAACAAGAGTTTGGGCTCTTGGGTCCTCTTGGGACAACTGGAGAAGATCCAAAGAAAAATCATAAGACTGGGGTTTGGTCCCTGTAAGTGTAATCACCTCCAGGCTAATTCCATTAAGCAGTGAGGCCTTGGGCTAGCTGGATTGGGAGGTAGCCTCAGCCCCAGCCACAGGAATTTTCCCCTCCTGGACAATTTGGGGAGTTGGGCATCTGAGTGGGGGAAGATTGAGGGAACCTCTGCCAATAAGGGACCCCAGGCTCAGCTGTGCTACAGAAATACAGCCCTGGGTAAGAAGGAACCAGCACACGGCTGGTGAGTGCAGAAGCAGTGGAGCATGGATGCTGCTGGCGGTGGGCACTTACAGGAGGGTGGAGTTCTTGGCTTCAGTTCCAGGCCAGAGGGGAGAACTGTAGGAGGATCTGAGACCAGAGGCACCATCCCCCATACCTCAGAACTAGAGGTGCTTACAATAATAAGCTGCTACAAATAAAAAAAAAAGCAGGTAAAGGAGAAAGAACCCAATTGTAAAAAGACCTGGGTTCATCATCAGAGGAGGATAGTGAAGCAAAAAAAAACCTCTCCTACCTCAAGAATAACATCAAATGGTCACCTGTCCAAAAAGAATTCATAGAATAAATCAGAAAGATTTCAAAAATTAAATAAGATAAATTGAAGAAAAAAATAAAAAAAAATAAGAACAAGCAAAACAAAATTAAGAAAAGAAAGTCAATCAACTGGAAAAGGAAGAAAGCTATTCCTTAAAAATTAGAATTAAGCAAAGGGAAGCCAACAAAGTCAAAAGACACCAAGATAGAATAAAACAAAATATAAAGAATGAAAAAAAAAGATGATAATGTGAATCATCTCATAAGAAAAACAACTGATCTGGAGAACAATTCACAAAGAGAAAAATAAGAATAATCAGACTACATGAAACCCATGATTAAAAAATATTTGATACAATAATACAAGAAATAATTCAAGAAAATTGCCCTGAAGTATTAGAACAAGAGGGGAAAGTAGAAATAGAAATAGAAATAGAAATAGAAATAATAGAAAAAAAATCACCAATCACCAACTGAAAGAGATACTACAGGAATACCATAGTCAAATTTCAAAATCCTCAGCTCAAAGAGGAAATACTATGAGCAATGAGAAAAAACAAAAACAAAAACAAAACAAAACAAAACAAACAAAACCCAATATTTCAAATATAGTGGAGCTACATTTAGAATCACACTAGACATAGCAGCAGTGACACTAAAAGACTGTTGGTATTGGAACACTATATATTGAAGAGCAAAAAACTGGAGTTGTGGCTGAAAATATCATACCCAGAAAAGTTAAGCATAATCCTGAGTAAAAAACAAAATGACAAAAGGACATTCAATGAACTACCAGACTTTCAGAAGTTTGTTGCAAAAAGTTAAAGTTAAGAGAAAATTTGACATAAGAGATTCTAGACAAATATAAAATATACTTCAATAAGGATAGACTGTTTACTTTTTATATGTGGAAATGTAAAATGTATGTCTAAGATTGTTATTAGTAATTGGATAGTTCAAAAAAAGACTGGGGCAGACCTGAGTATGATGTGATTCTAAAAAGTAAAACCATTTAGGAAAAGATAAAAAGAGTGATTATGTTATAGAAATGAGGTATAAGAGGAAGAAATGACACAGGGGAAGTAGATGGAGGAGGAGGGCTAGTAGTTCTGGAACCCTACTCTCATCAGGAATGGGTTAAAGAGAGAATAATACACACACACATACATAACACATACATACATATATATCTAGAAGGGCATAAAAGTTTTCTAAATTCAGAAAGAAATAAAAGGCTAAGGGAATAGGGAGGGGGAAGAGCATAAGGGAGGTATTTTTAGAGGGAATCATACATCAGATCTGGGTTAAAGAGAGAATATATATATAGAAATATATATATATATATAATTTAGAAGGGACCAAAAGTCTTCTAAATTTATAAAGAAATATGATGGTGAGAGAATAAGATAAGGGGGGCAGAGAAGGGTGTGTAGGGGAATGCTAATGTTCACAATGATCTGAAGCTGGCAAGGGGAGCTAAGGCACAAAAAAGAATTTTTAACTATATTGAAGAAATAAAGAAAGGATAAAACTTTGCTTGGGGCATCATATGATTGATGATGATAGCTGATGCCAGAAAGAATGAAGCACTATTCAATTCTTTTGTTTCTGTTTTCTCTGTGAGGGAGAATGACTTTTGCACTAGGAAAGGTAGAAGAAAAATGACTAACAGGCAGTTGATGCCCAGGATAAGTAAGAAAATAGGAAAAGAATGTTTAGCTGCCCTGAATGAAATAGAATCACCTTACTCAGATGTACAATATCTTTGGGTCCTGAAAGGTTGGCAGCTATGATTGCTGAGCTACTGTCAGTAATATTTGGAAGATCATTTTGAAAGATCATGGAAAACAAGGAAGATGTCACAAGACTGAAGAAGGACAAATGTTCAATTTTTTAAAGAAAGAGAACAAAGTCTGCAAACTAAAGGTCAGTGATCTTGTCTTTTATTCCTGTGAAATTTTTTAAATGAATCATTAAGGAGATGGTTGATTAATGAGAAAAGGAAACATTGATTTACAAAGAACCATCATGGTTTAATTAAGTATACTTCATGCCAAACTAACCTCATTTCCTTTTACTAAACTATTGTTTAATAATTCTGTAGTTCTAGTTTCCCTAGCAAGTCTTTGATAAGATAACTCATACTATTCTTTTTTTAAAAAAGGCGAAGTATAGAGTGAACTGTAATATAATGATAGATTCAAAACTGGTTGAAGGTCTGGGCTCAAAGAGTACTATAGTTGTTAATGATTTAATGTCAACCCGACAAGTCTTAAGTGAAACATCTAGGGATTGTTGTTTGACCTTGTGTTGTTTATTGTTTTTATAAATGACTTAGATAAAGGCAGAAGTAGTTGGGCTTGACACACACTTATTCCTGCTACTGGAGAGGCTGAGGTTGATGTATCTTTTGAGCTCAGGAGTTCTGAGCTATGAAGGGGTTAAAGTCAATCATGGGTCCTTACCAATTCCAGCACCAATCTGATGAGCATCCAAGAGTAGGGGGCTATCACACTGCCTGAAAAGGGGCAAACTAGCTTAGTTTGGAAACAGAGTAGGTCAAGGCTTCTGTGACGATCAGCAGAGAGGTTGGGCCTGCTGGTGGCACTGTACTTCCAGTCTCAGTAAAATAAGGAGAACCAGTCTCAAAAATAACAATAAAAATAAAGGCATTGTGGTCGATTCATTAAAAACACAGGTGATGGGGGCAGGTAGGCAGCACAGTGGATAGAACACAGCCCCTGGAGTCAGGAGGATCTGAGTTCAAATCTGACCTCAGACACTTGACATTTACTAGCTGTGTGACCCTGGGCAAGTACTTACCCCCATTTACCTAACAAAAACAAACAGACAAAAACATACAAAAAAACAAAAAAAAATACACAGGTGACACAATCCTGGTGACACTACATGACAAATTCAGGATCCACAGGATTTTGCCAGGCTTGCATATTGGACTAAATCTAGTAAGGTGAAATTCAGTAGTGATAAATGTAAAATCTTACACTTCCATACACTAATAACAATAATAATAATAATAATGCTAATGATAATAATAAACTTCGCAAGCATAAGATAGGAGAAGCATGGATAGATAGACGTTCTGAAAAAGATCTTGGCGTTTTAGTGGACTGCAAGCTCAATATGAGTTAACAGTGTGATATGGCAGACAAAAACAAAGTTTATTTGATTTTTTGTTGCATTGAGGAGCATAGCTTCCAATAATATCAAGGTGATAGTCTCATTGTACTCTATCCTCATCAAATCTTATTAGAAGTACTGTTTAGTTTTGAGCACAATGGTTTAAAAAATACATTGATAGGCTGAATAGTGTCCCAAACAGATTAACTAGGATGATAAAGAGCCTTAAATCCATCACATGTGAACATAGCTTGAAGAAACTGTGCAGGTTTAGCCTGAAGGAAATCAGACTAGGAGGAGACAGGGTAGAATGAAAGCTGTCTTTAAGTACTTGTAGGTTGTGGTTTGTCCTTCATCCTTGCAGAGGACCATGACATCAGGGAGATAATGTTATAACTTGCAATCGACTTTGATTTGAGTGAGGGACATTTGTATGTCAGTAAATAAAGGAAAGGTTATCATTGTCCTATTTTGCCCCAGAGAATAGAACTTGTTGTTGTTGTTGTTGTTCAGTTGTTCAATCATGTGTGACTCTGTGATCCTGTGGACCACTGCATGACAATACAGTCCATGGTGTTTTCTCGGCAAAGATACTGAATTGGTTTGCCATTTCCTTCTTTAGTGGATTAAGGCAAACAAAGATTAAATGATTTGCTCAGGGTTACAAAGCTAGTAAGTGTCTGAGACCAGATTTGCCTTCCTGAGTCGAGGCCCAGTGCTCTATCCACTAAGCCATCTATCTGCTTCCATCTATGAAAAGAACCAGGAGCAATGAAAATTGCACAGAGGTTAACTTAACTTGATGTCAAGGGAAAAAAATCCGTCCTAAAATTTGAGCTACCTTGGGGAGAAGTAGCCAGGCTCATTAAGTGGTAAATTCTTCATCCTTTGAAATCCTCAAGCAGGAGCTAGAAAACTGCTTCTTAGTCATATTATACTAGACATTTCTTTCCTGTATGGGTTGGTCTAGATGGCCACTGAAGTCCCTTCTAACTCCCCAATTCTGTCATGTAATGGCTGTGCTCCTACTCTTTTGCATTTATCCTGGTTACCTCTTCTTACTTCTACCTGCCATAGAAGATGGCATGATACATTGGAAAGAGTTCTGGATTTAAAGTTCAAAGGCTTAGATTCAAGTCATCATTCTGTCATGTACTGCCTCCATGACCTTGAGCAAATCATCTAAGGTTGCTCGGCTTCAGTTACTTGTTTGAAAAATAAGGGAATTAGTGGTCCCTTCTACCTGTAAATACATGATCCTATGTCTCTATTCATATCATTTTCAAATGGTTCCTGTAGACAACTCTCCGTTTTCCTCCTTGTTGGATTATTTTGAGAAGATAGCCATTAATTGTGGGTTACTTTCCCCTCTAGAACGCTGGGTCATTGAATCTGACCTATTCTTTTACTGAAACCTGTTCAGTCTATTCTTCAAAAGTCCAGGGTGCACATCAGACTACACCTAGCTTTTTTTTCTCAAACACTAGTTTTATGCTGCAGTGCTCACTTATTTTTAGGGTACCCATCATTTCTACTTCATTGACAAAGACTTCTCTGTTGGTCTGAATAAGGGCCAAAAGAACATTTTCCAGGGTTACTTAATATGACTTTTGTATGATGAAATTATCATTGTTAGGTCATAAAGAGCTCAATGTTTTTGCTTTGGACAAGGACAAAAAAAAACTAGCAGGTGTCTGAATAATTGTATTCCCTATAAAAATATTATGCCTCTCTGCCAAGTTCGTTGTCTATTTCTATAACTCCTCATCTAATTCTTCCTTCTGCCCAGATGGTATATAGTATTTTCAATAATAATAATAATAATAATAATAATAATTCTTCTATAACTCCCTTTGTAATTGCTCACTCAAATACTCTAATGTTTTTCTCCCTTAAGTCCTTAGATTTCCTCATGTGGCTGTTGTAAATTGATTGAGAAAAAGTGTGACATGGTGGATAGAGAGTCAACCATGGAAGGAGGAAACCTTATCTCTGAGTTATACTGCCTGTAGTATAGTGAACAAGTCACTTACCCTTTTAATGCTCTAAACAAATCTCTTAAGTATGTAAGTTGCAGAGAACATGCTGATCTGTAATGGTTGAGGAAGTTTCCTCATCTGTGGAGTTCTCTATATCATAACATCACAAATTCATTTCTTATCCTTATTCTATTCTACATGCTAAAATAGGACAATATTTATTATTAACATGCATTATCTATACCCCTTATCTATTTAGACCCCTTTGCTTCACATAGTGATTGACACATAATGGGTACTTAATAAATGTTTATTTCATTAAATTGAATTTTGAAGGCTATATACATCCATAATCATATTTTAATCATTAGCTCTATCTTACCAGAACTCTCAGGGTCAACTCTGAGATGAAATTTTCTTCCTTATATGAAAGTCTCTAGCTCACCCTCTTTATTACCTGAACTTTCCTTGTTGATATGTAAATGTCTAAGGCCACAGTGTTTACTGATGTTTATTTATTTACTTTATATGTTTACCTCAGTGAATGAATAACTCTCTTTGTTATTCCATTTCTTTTGTTATAATTACTTCTTTCTCTGGTACCAGACTTAGAAGAGTTGTAGTATCATAGGGTACTAGATTTTGAGGTCATCTGAGGTAGAGTACCTTGCCAAAGATCATAAAGATTGTAAGTAGAAGAGCTGAGATTTGAATTCTGTTCTTCTCACTACTCTCAATGAACCATGGTGGATGGGGTAGGCAGAGATAGTAGTTTTCTCTCATTATCCTTGTAGTTTAAAGAAAACCTTGATTAAATTCACAAGACTCCAGGTAAAAATATTTTATTGACTTTTGTTTGATATACTCCAAATCATACCCATCACTCTTAAATTTTAAGCTGTCATATACGAATCCAAATCCCATTCTGAGATTCTGTTTTCTAAGTGATCTCTTAAATTCTCAAATCTGCCTTTTCTTCTTCAGTCCCTGCTTCCAATGAGTAACTGGGATGAAAACACCACCTGTGCCCATAAAATCTTCTATTTTGTGCCCAGAACTTTATAATACTTAGCCAGGACTTTATATTCCTTCTGGTGAGATCATTTATTCCTATATGTACCACCAGGAAAGGGCCATGGTTGTTAGATTGCATATGTCCATTAAGGTTCTGTCTTTATATTCTTAATGCAAATACTTAGAAGACATAAAATTTCTCCATTATTTATATCAGTTCAACAAATAGCCATCACCATGTTCTTCTGGAACAAATTAGAAATCATCAATATATACCTTATTCCTCTGACCATGACTTGGTAACTTTTCACCTAGGAACAACTGTGGGTCTAGATCACTATTTCTTGAGGCACAAGAAATTGCTTTCTCTTGATGTGGTCCATTTCCACTGTCTATAAGAAGAGCCTCACATTCATCACTTTGATGCAAATATTCAGAATTTTTCTGTGCATATAATTCTTCCACTCAGCTTCCTTTTTCTTCTTTGTTCCTCCTTTATGAATTTCTTTCATTATAGCAAGAGACATATAGTGGGAAGAGTATTTATTTTGAAGTCAAATCCTGGTTCTGCTTCTTACTACCTTTGTGAATTTAGTCAAATAATTGATCTTCTTTGTTCCTCAGTTTCCCTGTCTGTCAAATGAGAAGCCTGTACTAGATGATCTTTTAGGTTCCTATCATCTCAGAATCATGTGATTCTTTTTCATCTCTGTAGTAGAAAAGGTACTGGTCTTTGAATCAGCTACATTAGGATTCTACCACTTGTGGGACCTGAGAAGGTCATTCAATCTGAGACTGAGTTTCCTCATCTGTAAAATCAGAATGAACATACTTTTACTACCTACCACAAAGTACCAAATGAGATATTTCTAAAAGTGCCTTGTGTCTTTAAATAGCTGTTTATATATAGTTTCCTATGTATAAATGTGACTACATATTAAAACATATATATTCTAATTCAATCAATAGTGTGTATACTGAAGCACACTGTTTATTAAAATCAGATACAAACATACATATGTACTATATATGCATGTATATAAATATACATTTGTGTTTATACATGTGTGTGTTCCATACATAGCCCATGAATAATTCATAGACTTTAGAGCTGGAAGAGACCAGAGAGGCCATAAAATCCAACTCTTTCATTTTCTCGTTTTACAAATAAGGGAACTTGAAGAGATGCCAAAGGCAACACATATGGTTAAGTATCAGAGGTCAGATCCAAATCTAGTTACTCTGATTCCAGAGTCTTACATTTATACTCTTACACTGCCCCACACTATTTCCTAGTAGCACACGTGGAAACATACGGATATGGGGGAGCAGCAACTAAAATATTACGACAAGTAAAATTTTTCAAGATGTAATTTCATACCCTTGATGTGAATTCCCCCACACTAACCTGAAATGATCCAATATCTTCAAACCGTTTCTCCTATCGAATGATTGATAATTCTTTAATTTTTACCTTTCTGTTTTGTTTTTATATTTATTTTATATATTTATATATTTATATTTATTTTATATATATTATTATATTTTTATATTTATTTTATTAGTGTCATGGATCAAAGACTTAGACCCTAGGTACAACACTAATAACTGTTCTCACTCCGCCCATTTTCCTCTGTGCGTGTGTGTGTGTGTGTGTGTGTGTGAGACAGACAGACAGACACAGAGAGACAGAGAGACACAGAGAGAGAGACAGAGACAGGGAGAGACAAAGACAGAAAAAGAAAGAGACGGAGGGACAGATAGAGAGGGTACAGTGATAGATAAGAAGAGGAGAGAGAGAGAACATAATGACAAAGATTAAGAGAGGGGAAATAGATGAAAGAGACAGAAAGTGAGAAAGAGATAGAGCTGCAATCAGAGACAAAAGTGACAGTCAGAAACAGAGATGAATATGTGAGAAAAAGTTAAAGGCAAAAATGTGAGGGAAAGAGATGGGAAGGGAAGTTATAAAGGGAAAATAAATGAGAGAAATTGAAATATACTGTTAAAGTATTTCAGATTTTTTTGTTCCCTTTCATTCTTTGTAAATTGCATTTTAGGTAAAGACGTGACATTTGAATATATAGTTATTGCAAGAAAATTAAAAAAACTCAAACGTTTATTGTTTGAGGATCACCTTTATAATGATAAAATGTGTTTTCACAGTATCTTAAGGAACTCTCTCATCTCACATAGTAACCACAGCATATTCTTCTAAGAAGATTGTCAATATAGTTTATGATTCCTTAAGCTAAATGACTGCAAGAGATAATTAGAAACATGTAATGAAATATTCTCAAAGTGAGCTACCTTTTCTAGGGCTTTTTCATTCTCCATAAACTGGCTTAACTTCAAAATTAAAAGTCAGTTTAAAGTTTAAAGAGCTTTACTGCTTACATTGCCAAAATGAGGAATTTAAATGCTGTATTTTGCTTCACAGGACAATATTCTTCACTTTATTCCAGTGTTGGTTAAAGATGAGCTGGCCATATGCAAAGGAACATATACAAGGTCTGGGAGAGAAGAGAATACTAGGTTGGGAATTAGAAGACCTAGCTATACCCAAATTCTGTGAGTAACTGTGACCTTGAAAAAAAAAGCACTTCCTCTCTCTAGCCTCAATATTCTTTCCTTATAAAAGTAGAAGATTGGGTTCTAGATGGTCCCACTAAGTTCTATGATTCATATGGAAAGCACCAAAATGTCTTTTCAGGAATTAGAAAGAGGTTCAGTCTAAACTTTGCTCTTACTGGTGGTATGATTTTATAGCAAGTAATTTCACTCCTCTGACCTTCTATTTACTCTACTGTAAAATGAGCTTATTATCCACACTGTCCATCTTAGTGTTTTTGTAAGGAGTACTGCCTCTCAACATCACTATTGAATATTTCCTATTGGATTGGAATAAAATCATTTAATTATCTTAGATTTAAATTTGACTGTAACCTTAAAAGCAACTAGTTTGATTTCTTTTGTTTTATAGATGAGGACAGTGAGGGCAATAAAGGAGAAATGATAGCCAAAACCACATAGTTAGTGTTGGTCAAATCTAGAATTCAAAGCCTCATATTTCCTGACTTCAGTTCTAGCACTCTTTCCTCTATACTGTTAAAGTTATTCTTTTTAAGACACCTAGGTGGTGCAGTGGATAGAGCACTAGGCCAGGAGTCAGGAAGACCTGAATTCCAATTTGGTTTCAGATATTTACTAGCTGTGTGACCTTGGGACAAATCCTTTAACCTCTGTTTGCCTTATTTTCCTCAACTGTAAAATGGAGATACTAATAATAGCATCTACCTCCAAAGGTTGGTGTGAGGATCAAATGAGATAATATTTGTAAAGGGCTTAGCATAGTGCTTGTCACATAGTAGACACTTGACAAATCTTTCCTTCCTTCCTTCCTTCCTTCTTTCCTTTTTTCCATCTTATTTTAATGTTTAATAGCATTCTAATATAAACTCTATATACTGTAGTAAGTAGAACACTGAAATTGGAAACAATTCCATATAGAGGCATTTTACCTACAGCTGGAAGGAACCTCAAAGATCCATCCTCTAGTCCAATCTCTTCATTTTACAGATATGGAAGCAAAAGTCCTGAGAAGAAAAGTTACTAGTTTAAGTTCATGTGGGCACTAAGTAGACAAATTGGTCTATGAATATAGGAACTGTTTTCACAACACCATAATTGTACTTTTATATGCCTCTAAATAATGAAGATTTGAAGACAGTGTAAACACAGACTATAGATATGAATCAAAATAATATTCATCTTGTGCCTACTTTGTGTGTAGCATGGTGGGGCATATGAAGAATAATAGAAACACTACACCTAAACTTGCAGATATGCCAGTATCTTCTAGGAGACAAAATATTGGCCATAGAAATAATTCAATAATAGCATAAAACAGACTATGATTAAGGGTCTAATGACTGGCAAAATGTCAGGGCTCCATGAATTGAATGAAAGAAAGATCATTGAGGGACAGAACCATTGGTGATAGCTTCAAGGAGCATATAAGACCCAAGCTGAGCCTTGTTGTAGGATGAGTGAAATAACAGCACCATAGAGTTGGGGAAAGTACCACTCTGTGCTCACAGAGGTCATCCAGTGCAACTTCTGCTTAATGAATCCTCTTTGAAATGTTCTCATTTGTAAAAAGAAAGGGTTTGATTTGATTACCTCTAAGACCCTTCTAAATCTAAATTCAATGAGTGATCATGAAATCATCAAGTGACCATCCATGCTCTTCCTGACTATGTCCATTGATAGGTAACTGCCTACACTGTGCAACATGAGATAGTCTTTCATTTTTTCCCACTTCAAACTGGTTAGGAACACCTTCTTTTTTTTAAGCTCACATTTGTGATCCTTTCCCTTCCATGACTGGCTAGGCTTTGGATAGCTGATCAGGAATAAGGAGTCATTCCAGAAAAGTAGAATATTATGAACAAAGATTTAAAGTAAGAATTGTGGGAAATAAGGAACTGGCTAGACTAAGGAGGTTGAAGTTCATTAGAAGGAGTGGCAGATAAAATTGGCAAGGTCATAGATCATAGATTATAGATTCAGAGTGGGAAGGAAACTCAGAGACCATCAAATCCACCCCTGCCCCATTTTTAGATGATGATTCTGAAGCACATAAAAGATGACTTGCCCAAGGTCACACAACTACTAAGTGTCCAAGTTGGGATTTGTATTCAGATCCTTTCTACTCCAAGTTCACTGCCTTCTCCAAAATGCCATGCTGCCTTTCAGGTAGGCTTGTTAGTACTATCATTAGAAACCTGACAATATGTTTTCATCACCTAAAATATTTTTCTTCTGTTCACACCTTTTCACTTACTCTATGAATCATGGTAGTGGGAGAGGCATCTTCAAAAGACACATCTGTTCACATAGGTGTTGCTAGCAGGTGTCTATCCCATTGACTCATGGAGCTGGAAGAATCTTAGAAAAATGAACTATAGAATTTCAGAGCTGGAAAATATCTTATAATACAGACCATAGAATGTTAGTGCTGAGGAGAGTCAGAGAAATCATCTGGTATAATTGCCTTATTTTACAGGTGAGAAAAGTAAGGGTCAGAGAAGAGAAGTTACTTGTCTAAAGTCCCACATCTAATTAGTGGCTGGCAGAGCCTGACTTCCAGCACATGAAGTGAATCCTTGGTCATTTGTGACCACCTATAGTGTCTTCTGGAATCATCCTGAATTAAACATGTAGTCAGTTCTTCCACACCATAGATGAGTAGGCTAGGGACAGCATTACAAGGTACTGCTCATTTACCCTATAATCCTCTGTGCTAGTGATTCCTGGGCATAATTATCCTTATCAACCAAACTTTCTAGGTAGAGTAGAAGAATGTGATTTATAGGTGTGCTCAAAGTCCTATTTACCCAAAATATCTCACTCATTTGCTTATCACAATTCCTAACATCCCCAGCCTCCTCCCCTACTGAAAAAAAAAAATCCTCACTCCCTTGAGTATGGAATCATCTTAATATTTTCTCTAGAAGACCTCTGTTAAAATGAAAACAAATATAAAAATGCATTAGTTGGTAGGGAAACCCCCAAAAGACATAGACATCCATGGTACTCATGAGGCAGAATGGAAGGCAGAAGGAGCATCTAATTAGGAGTCAGAGTCTTTAACTTTGCTACTAGCTTGAAGATGTTGTGTGATATTGACTGATGCCCTTAACCTCTCTGAATAACAAAACTTGGAAAGTACAATGAGTTTAGGGATCCCTTAGCACCAAGAGGGACCCATAAGGGCATTGAATTCCTTAAGAGGAAGTGCCTTAAATGTAGGTAAGACATGTTCTTACAGGAAGGATTTGGGTTAGAGGAGACAGCAACTGAAAATAGACTGCCTATTTCAATTTTAGAGAATTATGGCATTAAAAAAGGCAAGGAACTCGAACCATACCAAATATAAGTGATATTAAAAGCATACTTTAAAAAAATAGCAACCCATATGGTCAGAAATACTTATATATTTTGTATCATGAACTTTTTATTGACAGTTATACCAAATCATATTTTTTTAAATTCACAATTTTCAAAATTTCAAAAATGCAACTTTTTTTATAACAGTAATACAAAAGCAGTAAAAACAAAAACAAAAACAAAAACAAAAAACTACTTGGATGAACCTTGTTAGTTCAAGACCATAAAGTTATAGGTTTAGGTCTTGGCACTGAGGAGTTTTTTTTTTCCTAACAAGTGGAAACATGCTAAACACTCAACTATTCTAGATAACTATCAAAAGTTTTGTCAGGCAGAATCTTAATTCTGTTTTCAAGTTTGATATTTGGGAGAAGTTGAATGTACTTTCTTAGAGCCTACTATACCAAAATAGTCTGCCCACAGCACTGGAAATCTGAGGTTAGGCCTACTTTCTTTTAGAATATAGCTCAGAATCAGGTAGGCAACTTTTGGCTTGTGGCCATATGTTGTAGACATCAAGGTTGAAAGTCAGGAGAAAAGATGCCCTAGAATATACATGATAGCTTTTCAAAGATTTTAAGTTTTTCCAATGGAAGAAGAATTAGCCTTCTTTTCATGGTTTGTGGGAGCAGAACTATGATTACTTGGTGAGAGTTATAGGAAAGCAGATTTTGGCTCAATATGGTAAGGACTGAGCTTGTGATGTCACTGATATAGGAGATTCCCAAGAGAAGAAAACTCTTTCTACCAATGCAGGTCAGCACCTTTTCTAAGTTGGAGTCTCACAGAGTTGCCTAGACTAGAGCACTGAGAGGCTAGAGGTATGTCTCAGAGGTAGACACCTTTGTGTTATACAACTCAAAATAAAAATAAATTCTAAACAATCAGTTATTCAAAAATTGAAGGGACTGCCATAATTAGTGATGAATTCTTTGGTATCAAAAGTATCACATATTTCAGCAGCAGTTTGATGATCACCTGACTAGGATACCATAGAGGGGATTTCTGTATTGGATAGGAGAATAGATTAGGTGATCTTTCAATTCCTTCTAATTCTAGTCATTCTATTATTTTGATGAAAAATTTTACCTATATATCATCTCTGTTTTCAGTTTTAGTAATTCCTTGTGGATTCGAGTATACTATTGTTAGTCTACATATCCACAGCTGGCATGAAAAAGCACACTGTGCCAGCTGTTAAGGATGCCATGAGGCCATTTGAAACAGGAGGAACAACTGTGCACCTGAGTCTGTGGAGGCATGAAGCTGCATCCAACTCCCCAGGTCAATTTAAGAGCATTAAGAAAAAGCCTCAGGCATTCTGTTGGTTATAGAGTAAGACAGATAACCCTGGGCAAAGGGAGGGAAGGAGGGAGAGAGAAAGAGAAGGAAGAGAGGAAGGGAGGGAGGCTACAAGGAAGGGAGGAAGGAAAGGAATAAGGAAGAAAGGGAGGAGAGAAGGAAGGGAGGAAAGGAGGAAGGGAGGAAGGAAAAATGGGAGAGAGGGAGAAAGGAAGGAAAGAAAAAAGGAAGGAAGTCAAGGAGAAGGACACCGAGATGCCATGCTTATACACTCCACATGGCAAATATATGTGCATAGATATGTATGTATTTCATAGAAATAGAACCTTCACATGGGACATATTCTGTGATAGTTTCTATACAGATGAATGCAATCAGTGACCAAACCACATACTCACAGATCTGAGAGAGGTTAACTGTGGACAGATAGATCTGAGGATCATCTGTATAGAAATGATGATTGAATCTGTGGGAGTTGATGAGATTACGAAGTGAAGAAGTATAGAATGACGAAAAGAGACCCAGGGCAGAGCCTTGGGGCACCCTCACATTTAGAGGATGTGCAACCTAGACAACAAAAGAGACTGAGAAGCAGTCAGACAGGATGGAGGAGGACAAGGAAAAGTCCTATTTTGTTACAAAAATAAATTTCCCAAGTATAAGATGGGGAGGCATGGATAGATAACACCTCTGAAAGAAGAAAGGATCTAGTGATTTTAGCAGGCTGAAAACTATATTTGAGTATGCTTTCCTATATATATGGCAGCTAACAAAAAGAGAATTTGATCTGGGGCTTCATTAAGAGGAGAGTAGCTCTCAGGATTAGGGAACTGATAATCCCATTGCACTTGTCAGACTTCATTGGTACACTGGTTTCAGTTTTTAGAGCCCCATTTTAAAAAGTGTAATTTTAAACTGGAGTATGCCCAGAGTATGGCAACAGGATGATGAAAGGCCTAGAACTGAGATCACATGAGGTTCCACTGAGGAAGATTAGACATGTTTAATTGAAAAAGAGAAGATTAAGAGTCGGGGAAAGTGTTTGAAAGACTGTCATTTAGAGAAGAGATTAGACTTATTCTCTTTGGCCCCAAAAGGAAGAACAAAGAAAATTGGTAGTAATTACAGAGGTCAATTTAGGTTTGATGTCAGGAAAAAAAAAGACATTTTAAGAATTTGAGATATCTAGAATTGGAATGGGTTGCCTTCTGTGATGGTGTTTCCTCCTCCTGGAAAGTTTTCAAGCAGAGACTAGATAGGTATATGAGTGAGGATACCTTTTTTTTTTTTTTGATAGGTTGCATTAGATGACCTCTGAATTTCCCCCAAATTCTGCAATTCTATTGAATTGTGTGACTACCAAAGCTCATACTCCTCAGATTTATCTCTTGCTTCTATTCTCTCCCAAAAGGCTATGTCTCACTTAAGAGAAGTGCTAGTAGTGTGGTTGATTCTTCAACCAGCCATTTACTATCCTCTCTAAGTCCATTAAACTCAATTAGAGAACTTCATATCTTGTAAAGGAGTAAGAAAGTCTTGACACTTCCTTGAACTTTGAGACACTTAACATCTAATCTTTTCTGCCCTTTTACATTCTATAATTACATCAACGGGGCTGAGGGAAAACTACTTAATCAGGAGTATCCTGATCAACTCTCCCCATCACTATTGATATATCAATATCTAATTTATATCAAAATGCATTTTAATGGAGTTCTATCTTCTTCAAAAACTGAAGAACCTATATATTGATTACTCTGTATATTTTACAATTATATGATAACTCTCCTAGCAAGTGAGATTCTCCGAAAATCAGGGCTGGGAGGATCAAGATCAATCAATTGAATGAAAAAGACTCATTAAGCAACCAACTATTTGCCAAATACTGTGCTAGGCACTAAAGATACACACACACGTTCACATTTGTGTATGTATGTGTGTAAATATAAGTATGTATAGACACACCCAACTGCCCTCAAGGAACTTACATTCTAATAGAAAGTCAATATGCACACACACACGTTAACATACGATATATAAACATCTAATACAGAGTAATTCTGGGGGAGACATTAGCAGCTGGGAGGTAGCACTTGAGTTTTGGAGGTGGTTAGGGGTATTTAAGGCAAAGACGAGTAAGATGTGCATTCTGGGCATGGTTGCAGCTTGTGTAAAGGCACAGATGAAAGAACAACTTCCCTTCTCCCCCAACCAGCCCTGTGATCAAGCCAAAGCTCTTTCCCAGCATCTGCCTCCATAGCCATGGGCTCACAAGTTTCCCCTTAATGCCCATGGGTTAGCTATTCCACTAGCATATCACATCTTTTTTTTTTTATCAGCACTTTTTTTAAGTGACTTGCCCAGGGTCACACAGCTAGTAAGTGTCAAGTGTTTGGTCTGAGGCTGGATTTGAACTCAGGTCCTCCTGACTTCAGGGCCGGTGTTCTATCCACTGCACCATCTAGCTGCCCCCTTACATCTTCTATTGTCTTTATAAAACCAAAGTAGCATGAATCTTGATGGCCAAGGTGTATTTTCTCACATGCAAATTACATACCTGGCAGACCACTTTGCTATCCACTTTTGAAAAACGAATCTCATGATTTTTTTTAAAAAAATAATTCTAAATCAAAGGTAATCTCAAATCTGTCAGATGCAATCTAAATTTTGTCTTGATCCCCTGGTGACACTAAGTTCAAAATGAATTTGCTGTCTCTTGATTTTATCCTTTGATGGATAACAGTAGGCCTCCCCTTGCCACCCCTAGGATAAAAAGAAGTCAGAGTGTTGAGAAGAATAAAATAATGTATGTGGTGTGCTCTGAATCTTCAGCATTTACTGGTGTCAATAACTATTGAGGGACACATAATTTAAAGATGTGGAATGTTAGAGATGGAGATGCTAATAGAAATAATCTAGTCTAATCCTCTTATTTGGCAGATGAGAAACATTAACCTGAGGGGGTAATATAATTTGTCCAAACTGGTACTCTTTTGGATAGAGCTAGGACACAGTAAGTGTCAAGGCTGAGACTAGAACTCAGTTCTCCAGGTTTGTAATCCATTGCTCCTTAAATCCTACTATGATGCCTGCAAAGAAGCCTCTGGATAAGCATGATAGGTGTATACTGTTCAAGGATATATGGCTAATTTTCTTTTTGTAGTTCTGCGTTGATGTAGGGTTCACCGTGTACTTCGATAGCTTACTTACATTGCTGTTTAATTTGCTGATCATTCAGCAATTTTAAGTTCCACAAATGATATGATTTTAATCTGTGAATACTATTCCTGGAGGAGGCTTCCATTTGGGTTCCTGTTAGCACTTAATATTAGGGAGTTATGGATTGTGAGAGTTAAAGCCCATAGATATAATCTAACATTTTATAATGTAGAGAATATTGGATTTGTAGGTAAGTAGACCTGGGTTCAAGTTCTATATCTGACTCACTAACTGTGTCACTATAGGCAAAATATCCACCTTTTTGAGCCTTAATTTCCTCATCTATGAAATGGGATAATAATACCTGAGTAGTTACTTCATGAATTTGTGAGGGTTAAATGAAATATTATATATAAAGCACATTGAGTTTTAATCTATCATTCACTTCCCAATAACTCCTCTAGTATGTTAAGCAGAGCTGTCTGATCTAATATACTGTTCATGACTGGTAGGACACAAAATTTTCTACTTATAATTTATCATTTATTGGAAGAGAGTCAGAATTACAAATCATTATATACAAAGAGACAGATAGATAGATGGATGGATGGATAGATAGATATGGTTTTAAAGCTTACTCTTTCTTTACTCAGCACTAGTTCAAACAAATATTTCCATATTTATCTGACCTCCCCATATTTATCACTTTTTAGGGCACAATTGCTTTCTATTGATTAACATTATCAATTCAACTGTTGATAAATTGGGGGGATGTCTACCCCAAGCATGTGAAGACTTCCCCAGTAAAATGAGTGGATGAGAATGATTGTTCCAGTGGCCATCAATGTGGCTGAAGCAGGTGCTGTGGAGCTCTTAGAGTTTGGTCAGGGATTGAAGATGCCGAAATCATTCACTTCATCCTACACCATTGCCAGTTATTTTGAATTTTGTCTTGCCACTTGACTTTGATGACCCAGAAAGAGAGAGTGAGGCTGATGATTTTATGTAATTCTTCCTCCTTAAATCCAATTCGTGCACAAGTCAAGACATCTTCCATGATGTTATCGTGTCCTCTTTGAAAACAACAAACAATGACAGCTGTCAATTTGTTCAGCCATTCTCAAATCATAGGGACTTGCTTTGTTTTTTAGCTTTTTCCCCCAAACAAAACAAAACAAACAACTATAGGACTGCAAGGTCCTTGAGAGCAGGGACTGGAGGTTTTTTTTTTTTTTTGCCATTCTTTTATCCTTAGCTCTTAACAAAGTGCCTGGCATGTATTAGGTGCTTAATAATTGCTTTTTGATGTGACTTTTTAAAATATGTTGGTATATATGGGACCTCTTTAGCATTTAATTTTTGATTCCAATAGTGAGTCAATAAGTAACTCTTACATAGTTGAAAGTTGTTTTCCAGAATGTTTGGATTAATTCATGATTCCACTAACATTATATTAGTGTGCCTGTGCAGTGCCCCCTTGGGGTAATGTGTTACAAAGATGTTTTCCCCAACAAAGAGATTCTCTTATTACTTTGTAATAAGTATTACTTTGCTTTGGGCAAATACTGTTACATTATGTGTTAATATGTGTGTGTATATATATGTACATATATGTACACATGCTTATATTTATATATGCATGCTTATATAATCTATTGTATAATACAATATAATCATATATTATACAATACATATGTTGTTATATTATCTATTATTACTATATTATTTGATAATCTTTAATATATTATATACTATATACAACCATGTGTCACATAATACTATATACATATATAATCTATCTCATCTCTATCTTTAAATCTTGATATCTATCTATATCTGTCTATCTATCATCTATGTATCTACCTGTATATTTATAGAGGGATACATAGAATTATAGAAAGATATATGGTGACTGGCCAGTGAGGGTCCAGGATTTAGAATATGCCCTTCTTGGGTGGTTATACAGTGCATCCATAGATACTCCCTGCCTTGTTCCAGTTCTACAGGCTTGGTAAGCCTATGTTTTGACCATGAGTGAATAAGAAGCTGGTGTTGTGTGATGATGAAGAGTTTTCTGTTTGTCTGAGGATCTGGGAGGGACTAATACCTCATGAGTTGCTGAGCCAGAACTGAATGTGTATATGAAAGGAATGATCTGCCCCTTCATCAGCCACCATTCTCCCCTTCTCCCCTATTTTCTTTTCTTTCTTGGTTGTGAGTAAAGGAAAACTGCTGTGGGCTGTCTGGTGGAAGATAGAGTAGTTGCCCTCCTCCCAGCCAGTTATCATGTCTTTGTGAGCACATGCTACCTCTGTTTCTTTTGTGTTTATTTTTTCCTTATTTCATATAAATGAATATTTTGAGATTTGAGTGCCTTAAATGACCAGGAGATCTATCAGAAACACCAGATTTGCAGAGTCATTAGCAGAGTGTAGCAAAGAAGTAGTGGCCAATGACAGAGGAAGCACATCTAGACATAAGTGGAAAGAGTCCCATGGGGGAAAGCAGCAACTTCAGTGATTGGGACACCCCATAACAGAGAAGAATGTTGGCTATCAACTCCAGAAAAACACTGCTCCTCCGAGCCCAATGGATAACTAAAACCAAGGGAAACCTCACTAATACTCCACAAAGGGAGAAAAGGACTGGAGGGCCAGGAATTGGTTGATCACATATGTTCTCTAGATGTGTGCCTTTTGCTACCATTTTATTTTAAGTCTGAGTCTACCATCCCCAGAGACGTATGTGAAAGAGGAGAGTATATTCCCAGTTTGGGGGGATTGTTTGTAGATACTATTGCACTTCCTCAGTAAATTCCTTTCCAAAAGGTTAATATAGTTTTACTGGTTTAAGAACAATAAGAAGAACACTAGATGGAGGATAATAGACCAGCACACTAGAAACCTTTGGGTCCCCAAAGAGAATAGTTGTCATTATCCTCTGTCTATTCAATGTCAATGTGAAAGTGATTTGGAGAAGTGGCTTAGGAGAAGATTCTACATATAAAATCAAAATAAGCTATTTTTTAAAGTTTTTTTATCTTTTATCTGGTTATGAATCCCCACCCCAATCATAGTTATAAATGAATCATCAGAACATGTATTTATTTCAAACTTATTGAGTAACTTAAGTGTCAATCTAAACATTTTTTGTCTCGCCAAATTGCTATTCACTTTTCCTAGAGGTTTTTGTTCAATGAGGGGCCACCCAAAGTTTCCAAAATTTTGTATTCTTCCTCTTCTTCAACACAGAGTTACTATGTTATCTTCCTGGTTCTGCTTATCAAGTTTTTCCTTTGATCCTTTGTTTTTGAACTACCACAAAATAATTTTGATAATTTTTGCTTCATAATATAATTTGAGATCTGTTGATACTAGACATACTTCATTCCCTTTTTCCTTATTATTTCTGTATGGGAGTTACTTGTCTTTCACAGGCTTACTCATAGAAAAGGGTCAGATAATACAACCACATCAGGTAATCCCTTTATGAGGTGTGAGTTAGTCGCTTGAGTTGAATCATAAAGGGAGCAATTACATAGCAAGAATCCTATGCCATGTCTCTGGGTGACCTATAAAAATTAGTTCACTGAATCCAGGAAACAGACATTAAGTGGAGTCCAACTAGAAGAAACCAGTTATGTAGAACACACATGGAGCTGGGGAGAAAAGAGAGCTATGAAAGGCATAAGGATATGGAAGAATGGAAGCCCAGACAAAGATAACTGTCACACACAAACGGAGAAAACTTGAGAGAGAATCTTGCAGGGGAAAAAGAGTGATGTTCTCTCTGCTCCCTGACCCCATTAGGCATGTCTAGCTGTGACATATTCAAGTTTACACTTGGTGACATTAAGCATAAGGCAGTTAACTGACATTACAACTGCAAGTACAACTTTTTCAGAATTACCTGAAGCTTCCAGCCCTTATTTTGACCCTGTATGTGTCTCTTTGTTTTAAATACCCTTATTGTATGGAGTATATTAATATTTTTCATTTCTTATCCATTTTTATGGGAAACTAATCTTTTCACATTCAAGATCATAACTGGCAATTTTAGTCCTTTTTGCATTAAGTTCTATTACTTCATTTCTCCTTTTAAACCAACATTAGGTCCTTATTATCTTGTTGCCAATATTGTTCTGAAAAGACATTTTTTTCCTTACAGATGAGGATAACCCCACCCTCCCATCACCAAGCAAAAGCTCTCTGTCTCTTTTGTCTCTGTGTCTGCTTCTGTTTCTTTCTGTGTGTCTGTGTCTGTCCCTCCATGTCTACCTGTCTGTCTGTCTGTCTCTTTACTCTTCCCCAGAGCAGATTTATCCTTATTCCTTAACATCTCATCATCCAATGTCTTTATTTTAGGGACAGTCATCTGTGATATCCCTTTAGAAGTAATGTGAATTTAACGTAGCCTCTTTATTCCTTTCTACTTTGAGTTTACTCTGGAATCTAATATCCCATATTTGTACATGTTTTTTCCCTTTATTTGTTCTGTGACTCTCATGTAAGGTAGTACTTCTAGAAGAGAAATGCCTTGCATGATCCTTTGTCCAGCACAATCTAAAAATGCAATTGCAATTTTAAGCACTCTTCATCATTCCCCATCTTTGTGTTTAAACTCCTAAGGAATTTCAGTCCCAGAAAAAAGTAATTCATGAAAGAGGTGATGTACTGAGATGATATAAACTCTTTTTCCAGGATTAGAAGTCTTGCAACAAATTTACACCCTTCCCTGTAGCACCAGCTAAGGTCAGTCATATAATTCATATAATGCTCTGAACATTCCGTCCCCTACCCATGCATCTGCCCTTTCTTGTAAGAACTCCAAGAGAAATAAAATCCTAATCTCCTACAACTGGATATGGTCTGAAGATATTCATATCTTGACTGGAGCTGAGAATCTACTGAAGGTACCCCTGCCTTGGATACTGCAAAGTCGTGGAATTAATCTTAACCTTGAAGAAAACACCCTGAAATGCCCCCCAGAACAATTCATTTCAAAAGACAGAACTTGATTTTTATTCTTCCCCTGTATTTTGTCTAGTGCTGTTTTCTTTGCTCTCCCAATGACTTTCAGACAGAATGAAAGGTCCAAAAGAAAGCATTCCCTATCCTCTTGTTGCCATGTCTGGCATAGGTATATCTCCAGTTTTCCTTTGTCCCTTACCTCCCAATATCCCTACCTGAAAAGATTTCACATGCATAATCCTTACCCAGAAATGGTAATTCACATATGAAGGATCATGGGTCCTACTAATCTAAGAAATATTCTATTCTTTCAGACTCCTCATTTTGTTTGCTACCTTTTTGAATTTCATGTATAAATAATGCCTTTGTCCTCTCAATAGCTCTCAAATAAGATAGAGTGTGTACACACACACACACACACACACACACACACACACACACACACACACA